>NC_133728.1:8034485-8069485 GCF_048934315.1 Petromyzon marinus
GGTGCACATAGCCTGGCACCAGCGTCTTGGTGACGTCACCGCCACTTAGTGGCGAATTGCGGTTTGTTGTTGTGTGTGTTGGTGTGCGTTCGTGTGTGTGTGTGTGGTGCCTTTTTTGTCTTGCGGAGCCGCTTGTAAGCAGCCTGCTCAGAGCACTTTCCCTAACAGCCCTGGGCAAGGCTTTAGCGATAACGGGTGAAGGGAGTCGGGGTGGGAGTGGCGGGGTTATTTGTAGCCGTGAACCTGACCCACCCAGAGTTCAATTCCACACCCCTCCCGCGGTTCAAGGCTCAAAAAGACATCAGCGCGCAATTCTCCCCGAGTCTCATCCCCGCCTCGGTCGTCTCGCGTCTCGCACGGGCACATCTGGCGTGGTAGGCACTACACAAGCAGCAGCAACGGTGGTGGTGGTGGAGGCGGAGAGACAAAGGCGGCCGTGAGTGGGTAAGCACGACGCCTCCTCGCCACACCAAAGACAAAGATGCCCCCGTACAGCCTCAACAGACTGTTGGGAACGAGTGCAGCTTGCGCGTAGCAGCACCCTACAAATGCCGGCTCACCTCACCCGAGGGGAGAGCAAAAGACCCTCCACTACCAGAGGACAGCCACCCTCTTCCCACCGAGCCCCTGCCATCACCGACGGCAAACGAGGTTTTCTGCCGAGTCACAGTGCGACGAGCTGGAGGACTCGCACGACGAGGTGTCGGAGACCGAAGGAGAGGACGACGTGAGTGAGCTCAGCTACTCGCAAGTCAACGGCGAGTGCCGTTACACACCTGGGGACACCCACAGCTTTCTCGGGGAAACTTTCAGGAAGCGTCAAATCAGGGTCGGGGCCGCTTTCCCTGACCTCACCGCTTTCCTCAAAGCATCCCAACAAATTTTTGCCGCAACAGCGACAGGTTTGGTTTCTCGACTCAGGAATGCCACCGCCTGAAAGCGTTCGTGCGCAAGGCGAAGAAGGAGCTTACTTCTGCCCAGAAGTAACCCAGCCCCCCCGCAAACTACTGTTAACACTACCACCACCATGCAACTACATGCAATTAAGGTTGCTAGTTCCAACTGTAACAGCGCTCGCAGTGACAAGAGGTGGGATCAGATCTGCCGCTTTGTCAGGGAACACAAAGCAGATGTGACTCTCCTCCAGGAAACTCACCTTGTCCAGATGTGACTCTCCTCCAGGAAACTCACCTTGGCCAGATGTGACTCTCCTCCAGGAAACTCACCTTGGCCAGATGTGACTCTCCTCCAGGAAACCCACCTTGACCCAATGTGACTCTCCTCCAGGAAACTCACCTTGGCCAGATGTGACTCTCCTCCAGGAAACTCACCTTGGCCAGTTGTGACTCTCCTCCAGGAAACCCACCTTGACCCAATGTGACGCTCCTCCAGGAAACTCACCTTGGCCAGATGCGACTCTCCTCCAGGAAACTCACCTCGACGCCACTCTGGAGGCCCAACTCCAGCCTTTCCTAGGCGGCCGAGGCCTTCTTTCAGCCACGCCGAGGACAACCTCGCCGGCGTGGCGATTGTGCTCGGTTCGCGGTTTGCACCGGAGAACGTCTCCTTCAAAGACATCGCCAAAGGTCACTTGATTTCTGTCGAATTCGTCCTGAATGAATCCTGCCCCGGGTGCTACAACGTGTACGCGCCGAGCAAGGCCCCCCGAGAGGAAGCTCTTCTTCGGCGCGCCGCGGGACGCGCTCGCGACAGACGACAACGGACGACGTTGCTGGCCGTCGTGGGGAGAGGAGACTTTAACTGCACCCTCGACCCCGGCTCTCGACCGCAATGCTGCCGAACCTCAACCTGAATCCGCACGGCCGCTAGCCGAGCTCGTGCGGAGGCCGGATCTGCGTGACGTGTGGCGACCGCAGCATCCGGCCCAGCGGCAGTTCTCTCGTTGCTGCTGCGGCCCTCAAGGCAGGGTGAGCCTCGCCAGGCTCGACCGACCGTACGTCAACGCCAGCGGCGTTAACCCGCTCGGGGACGGTACAAATCGTACCCTCCGGTTTCTCCGATCACCGCCTGGTCTCTGCGCTGCTTGCGAAATCCCAGAGCGGAGCAGCACAGCGCCTCCTGGAGACTCAGCTGCTTGATGACACCGACTTCAGAGAAACCTTCAAAGCCTTTTTGGGCTCAGTGGCTTCCTGCCAAAGGAAGCTTCAGCTCCCACCAGCTGTTGTGGGACAACACAAAGGCGCGGGTCAGGGTTCTCTTGTCAGCAGTTCACGAGCCAGCACGCCGCCGCCAAGAACGAGGTGGCGCGCCAACTGCAGAACGAGAGCTGCTGGCGCTTGAGGCAGAGCTGAGCTCACCCCACGGCACACAGCAGGATGAGACGCTACTGGAGAAGCAGCGGCTTTTCAGGTCCATCGCGGACGAGCAGGCACGTCGTGCTTTTGTGTGCAAAAAAATGCAGCACCTGTCGCAGATGGACTCTCTCCCTCTAAGTTTTTCTTCCGGTCAAAGAAAGCACCGGCTAACACCACGTAAGTTTCCAGTTTGCGAACTCGAGATGGACAAACGGCAACATCCGAGAGCGAGATCGCCAAGACCGCCGGGGATTTCTACTCGCAACTTTTCGCCGCCGAAACCGTACACGACTAGGCTGTCCGGGAGCTACTGGACGGGGGGCCCTACCTTAGGAGTCCCCGAGCGGGATCGTCTGCACAGCCCCGTCACCCTGCAGCAGGAGCTCCACACCTCTGTGAAAGGCCTCGCAGCTGGTAAAGCCCCGGGGATTGACGGCCTGCCTGTTGAGTTTTACGCGGCCTTCTGCGATGAGCTTGGCCCTCCACTACTACCATTGTTGACGGAGAGGCCTGCAGAAGGGGGAACTCCCACAGAGCTGCAGGAGAGCGGTGGTCTCCCTGCTACCCAAGAAGGGTGACCTGCGCCTCCTCGTGAACTGGCGACCTGTGTCCCTCTTTGTGCGCCGATTACAAAATCTTCTCCAAGGTGCTGGCAAACCGTCTCAAGACGGCGCTGGTTCAGCTGATCCTGCCGGAACAGTCGTATTGCATCCCCAGGCGGTGCAAAAACGACAACATCGGTACGGCCAGAGACGTGATTTCCCTTGCAGAAGCGCACAACGTGGACTTAGGCCTCCTCTTCTTAGATCAGGAGAAGGCCTTTTGACAGGGTGAGCCACGAGTACCGTGGACAAACTCCTAACGTCGCTCGGCTTCGGCCAGGCCTTCATCTTGCACGTGAGGCTGCTGTACACGGGGGCACATCCAGCCTCACAAAGATAAACCAGCGGCTCGGCACCCCCTGTGACGGGGGAGGTCAGACAGGGATGCCCCCCTCTCGGGGCTGCTGTACCACCCTGTCCCATTGAGCCACTGCTACGCCACCTGAGACGAAATCTGTCTGGCCTCAAGGTACCGGGACCCGAGGAGGCGGCCGTCAAGCTCTCGGCTTACGCAGACGACGACGTGACGCGTCGTGCTCAACGATGCGTCACGTGACGCCTCCGTGCTCTGCCAGTGTACGAGAGGGGGGCCTCCTCCGCCAGGGTCAACTGGGCCAAGTGCGAGACCCCCCTCTGTGTTTGGGGTCGCGAGGCGGCGTTCGCTCCGTGCTCCTCCCAAGAGGAGTCAGTTGGCGGGACGACGGAGTCAAGTACCTTGGGGTTTACCTGGGGAAACCACGTTACGTCACTCTGAACTACTGGACCGAGCTTGCCGACACAATCGAGGCTAAATCACGGACAGGGGCGCCACGCCTCGCTCCGCAGATGTCATTCAGGGGCCGAGTGCTCGTCGCTAACACCCTGGCAGCGTCCGCGCTATGGCACAAGACCAAGGCCCCTCCAGCCTCCTGCTTGGCTACTCGCCAGAGTCGACCGCTCACTCGCGCACTTCGTCTGGCACGGGGAAGCTACCGGCTCAGGCCGGGCGTTCTCCGCCTGCCGGTGGCCGAGGGCGGCCAGGGTCTGGTGGACGTCACCGCCAGGGTCACGAGTTTCAGGCTCATGGCAGTCAGGCGGCCGCTGTACGACCGGGAGGAGCGACCCTGGAAGTCGCCGGCCCTCGCCCTGCTGACGAATGTGTAGGGGGTGCCTGGGGTACGGACAGGAGCTCTTCCTGATGGACCTGAGCCTGGTCGACTACACGAGGCTGCCAGGTTAGCACCGGAGCCTCTTGGACACGTGGCGGAGCTTCGAGTGGGAGCAGAACTCGCGCGCCCTACGACCTCGCGCGGTTCCTGAACAAGCCCCTCATTCTGCAACGGCCTTTTCCAGGGCATCAGAGGAGAGAGGACTCTGGCTCAACGCCTCACATCGGCAGGGCTGCGGACAGTCTTCCACCTCGTGCAGGCCCCCACCAGCCCAAGTGGAAGACCGCAGCTGAGATCGCCAACACCGCAGGGCTCCGCTCCACGCTCGCCGGGGAGAAGCTGCTGCGGGACGTCGCTACGTGCCATGAAGGAGCTGCGCCTGAAGCTGGAGGCACCGGGGGACGGTGGCGGCCCTGCCCCCCCCCTCCTCCTTCCCGGAGTTTCGCTTCTCCTGCGCGCACCCCCCCGGCCACATCGACTTCCGAAAGCTACTGAAGCCCCGAGGCTGCAGGAACGTTGCCCCTGAAGAGCGTCCTGAACAAAGCGCTCTCCACACGTGGCTGTGTCAAGGCGCTGCATTCCCGGGACCTGGCCGACCTACCGGACACAAAATGGAGAGACCATTTCTCTCCCCTCATTGTGGCCGCCCCCCCCCCCCCCCCCCAGTGTAAACAAATGTACAAAGTCTCCCGTAGCCAAACGCTGCGGTGACCTCGGGTGGAGATTGGTGCACTGCACGTTGCCATCGGCCGTGTGGCTCAGCCGAATCTCGCCAGGGGTAACAGACTTGGTGCATTTCCTGCGGTGCCAGGGAGGATCTACCCCACCGGTACTTACACTGCCAGCGGCTCAAACTCAATGTTCGCCTTTTGGGGGACATCTTCAGGAAACTGGGGGGTGCCCTTCTACAACAGCAGCTTGGTACATGGGGTGGTGGTGCCTTACCTGGCTAACAAGCGCCATGACCTCGCCAACTTCGCCTGTGCTCAGGCGAAAGATGCTGGAAGGTGACACTGACGGCTGCTCTGTGCTTCCAGTGTTCAGACGCCTGCTTAAGGCGCGGCTCTGGCTGGAGCACGCCATGTACCACACACATGCCGGTGATGTGCACGTCTTCTTCACCGGCACTCCGGGGGCGTGTCGGTGAAGCGCGTCAGGGAGGCGTTGGTGGTGACGGTGCCGTGGGCGATGCTCCAGCTGAGGTCGCCGATGCGGTCGTACGTCGGGCTGGAGTAGAGTTGCCTCCAGCGAGGCCTCTCCGGAGAGATGCAGGGCTAGGGGCTCTCCTCCAGGCATGGTCCTTGTGGCTCCTCAGGGTGTCCTGTTGGTGGAACCGGACCATGTAGGAGTAGAGCACCTTCCTCTTGACGTTTCCGAAGGCCACCTCCGGCAGGTCTTCCAGCCGGCACAGGTTGTGATCCGCCTTCGTTTGTCGGCATTGGCGATGCAGTGGCACGACTGAGTGCTCCGGTGGAGGAGGACCGAGAGGGGCCTCGTCATCCCCAATGCCGATGGGGGGCGTTCTCCCCGTTGCCGCTGAGAAGGCCCCCTTGGCTTCGGCCAGGATCCGGGCAGCCACCCGGAGCGACTGCAGCCCCCCTGTCTTTGTGGCCATGTCTGCTGGTCCGAGCCACCGGCCTCCGTGTTTCAGGCTCCACCAGATCTCCCGTCCTGGTGAGTCGCGCGTTGGCGAGGCGCCTCTCCATGCCTGGGGTGGTGGTGGTGGTGGTGGATGGCAGCTTTGTCTGCGGGTTCCTGAGGATCGGTTCAAAGACCAGATCCTCGGCCGATCGCGGCTGGTTCAGCCTCCTGACGGCGAGGGAGCTCCATGTCTGCAGGACGCTCCTGTAGAAAGGTGGCAGCTGTCCCAGTGGGAGGCCCTGCAGGTCCGTGTAGAACAGTTGTTTGGAGCACTGCAGATCCCCCAGCTGTTTCAAGGAGGAAGGTGGCCAGCTGACTCCGCACGCACACCAGCCCGTGACTGCCCTTGTCCAGTGGCAGGGCCAGGACTCCAGCCGCGACTCCGGTGTCCTCCACCCGACCATAAAAAGTCAAGGACTCGCTTCTGAATCGTGTTGACTAGGCTCATGGGGGGGTGTAGGGAGAAGAGTCGCTATCTCTCTCTCTCGCTATCTCTCTCTCGCTATCTCTCTCGCTATCTCTCTCTATCTCTCTCTTGCTCTCTCTCGCTATCTTTCTCTCTCGCTATCTCTCGCTATCTCTCGCTCTCTCTCTCGTTCTCACTCTCTCTCGCTCTCTCTAGTCCTTGCTCCGGCAGCACATATACTAAAATTGGAACGACACAGAGAAGACTAGCAATGTCCCTGTGTAAGGGTGACACGCAAATTTGTGAAGCGTTCCCTTGCTCTCTCTCTCGCGCTCTCTCTATCTCTCTCACTATCTCTTTCGCTCTCCCTCTCTCTTGCTCTCTCTCTCACTCTCTATCTCTCGCTCTCTCTCGCTCTCTCGCGCTCTCTCTCGCTCTCTCACGCTCTCTCTCTCGCTCTCTCTCTCGCTCTCTCTCTCTCGCTCTCTCCCTCTCGCTCTCTCACTCTCTCTCTCGCTCTCTCTCTCACTCTCTCTCTCGCTCTCTCTCTCTCTCTCTCACTCTCTCTCTCGCTCTCTCTCTCTCTCTCACTCTCTCTCTCGCTCTCTCTATCTCTCTCTCTCGCTCTCTCTCTCTCTCTCTCACTCTCTCTCTCGCTCTCTCTCTCGCTCTCTCTCTCGCTCTCTCTCGCTCTCTCTCTCGCTCTTTCTCTCTCGCTCTCTCTCTCGCTCTCTCTCTCTCGCTCTATCTCTCTCTCGCTCTCTCTCTCGCTCTCTCTCTCTCTCTCGCTCTCTCTCTCTCGTTCTCTCTCGCTCTCTCTCTTACTCTCTCTCTCTCACTCTCTATCTCTCTCTCTATCTCTCTCTCTCGCTCTCTCTCTCGCTCTCTCTCTCGCTCTCTCGCTCTCTGCACGCTTCTCCCTAATGGCATCGCGAGTCGCCCCGCATCACCACTTTAGAATCCCTCCTCCTCCTCTTCGCTTAAGGCCACCAAACCCAGGCACAGAAAAACACAACAGGACACAAAATCTGCCACCGGCACGGACGTCTTGCCGCTGGTTAATACCGCAGTGGTGTTCGTGGTTTGTGTGGAGGGGGTGTGTGTGTGTGGTGTGTTTGTGTGTCGTGTGTGTCGTGTGTGTGGTGTGTGTGGTGTGTTTGTGGGGTGTGTGTGTCGTGTGTGTGGTGTGTGTGGTCGGTGGTGTGTGTGGTGTGTGTGTGGTGTATGTGTGCGTGGTGTGTGTAGGGTGTGTGTGTGGGGTGTGTGGAGGGGGTGTTTGTGCGGTGTGTGTGGTGTCTGTGTGTGTGTGTGGAGGGGTTTTGTGTGTGGTGTGTGTGTGGTGTGTGTGTGGCGTGTGTGTGTGCGTGTGGCGTGTGTGTGTGTGTGTGCGTGTGGTGTGTGTGCGTGTAGTGTGTGTGTGTAGTCTGTTGCGTCCGTGTGTGTTGAACTTCTTTCGCACCGTACGTAGCCAACCGCGAGAATCGTAGGTCGTGTGTCCGTGTGCGGTGGGAGTGGTGGGGGAGCGGTGGGGTGGTGGTTAGCGTGCTGCGCTACGCGTTCTTGCGTGTTCATTGGACGCGGGGTTTGTTTTTCGTTTTCCAGAAAAGACCCCCACGAAGCTACGTTGCTCTTTTTGCAGAGGCGACCTCACCATCACAAATGATAGCACGACGAATTGGGGTCATCATCATCATCATCATCGTCGTCATCGTCGTCGTCGTCATCGTCACGTGCAAATTCAGAGCAGCGGTAAAATAACGTTCTTAACGCGCGGTGATGTTCATTCTAAATGTGGGGGCACGGGTGGGGGGGAGGGGGCAAATCCGAAAAACGCCGAGACAAATCCACGCGTCCTCGGGGAGAGAGACACGCAGACTCAAAATATACAGCAGCAGCAGCAGGCGTCGTCGGGGTCGGGATCGAACCCACGACCTCCTGTATACCAGGCGAGGTAGTTAACATCTCATAGCCACCGTGATGATGATGAGAGAGAGACACGCAAACTCCAAATATACAGCAGCAGGCATCGTCAGGGTCGGGATCGAACCCACGACCTCCTGTACACCAGGCGAGGTAGTTAACATCTCATTGCCACCGTGATGATGATGATGATGAGAGAGACACGCAAACTCCAAATATACAGCAGCAGGCATCGTCAGGGTCGGGATCGAACCCACGACCTCCTGTACACCAGGCGAGGTAGTTAACATCTCATTGCCACCGTGATGATGATGATGATGAGAGAGACACGCAGACTCCAAATATACAGCAGCAGCAGCAGGCGTCGTCGGGGTCGAGATCGAACCCACGGCCTCCTGTACACCAGGCGAGGTAGTTAACATCTCCTAGCCACAGTGATGATGATGAGAGAGAGAGACACGCAAACTCCAAATATACAGCAGCAGGCATCGTCAGGGTCGGGATCGAACCCACGGCCTCCTGTACACCAGGCGAGGTAGTTAACATCTCATTGCCACCGTGATGATGATGATGATGAGAGAGACACGCAGACTCCAAATATACAGCAGCAGCAGCAGGCGTCGTCGGGGTCGAGATCGAACCCACGGCCTCCTGTACACCAGGCGAGGTAGTTAACATCTCCTAGACACCGTGATGATGATGATGATGATTAGAGAGAGACACGCAAACTCCAAATATACAGCAGCAGGCAACGTCAGGGTCGGGATCGAACCCACGACCTCCTGTACACCAGGCGAGGTATTCAACATCTCGTAGCCACCGGGACAACAACAAAATAACAATGCTGTCCACTAAAATAAAAATTTCACGGTCTTCCAGAATAACGTTTCTTTTTTTTTAACCTTGACAACAACAACAAAATACGTTCCACTTGTCTTTTTTTCGTACAAAAAGTAGGTCTCTCTCTTTCTCTCTCGCTTTCTCTCTCTTTGTGTAAATGGTTTGTAGAGCGCACACAATATAAAATATATATATTGCCCGTCCTAACCTTCCTTCTCGATGGAGAGAGAGAGAGGGAGATGGAGGCTCGCACGCGAATTGTTCCTTAACCTCTCCGTCTTGAAAGTGCCCCACCACCAATTGCGCAGCACTTGCTTTCACACACACACACACGCACGCAGACGCAGTCACTCGCCTCTCCGCTGCCTCTCCGTCTCCTCTCTCTCTCTGTCTGTGTGTGTGTGTCGAGAGAGAGACATAGAGACAGAGGAGAGAGAGAGAGAGGGGAGACAAGTCGGGTGCAAACGCAACAAACAAAATATGAACAAAGAACATCCCAAAGCGACGATGCGCAACAGAAACATCCTGGAATAAGCCAGCAAATATTCCACGTGCAAAAAAATAAAACTTGTAAAGACGCTTTGTGCCAAAAATCACAGTGTGGTGCAAGCCAACAACAACAACAACAACCATCAGACAATTTAGATTTACCATATGCTTTCGAATCACCAAAATAAAGCTATAAAACAATGTAACAACAGTCATCATAGGAACTTGTGATTTTAAATTTAACAATAAACGATATATATAAATAACACGTACGACCAAACATGCAGCCATAGCTGGAAGCACGACACTCCCAGTGTATGATGTGTGAGTGAGTCAGTGTATGATGAGTGAGTGAGTCAGTGTATGATGAGTGAGTCAGTGCATGGTGTGTGAGTGAGTCAGTGTATGATGTGTGAGTGAGTCAGTGTATGATGTGTGAGTGAGTCAGTGTATGATGTGTGAGTCAGCGTATGATGTGTGAGTCAGTGTATGATGTGTGAGTGAGTGTATGATGTGTGAGTGAGTCAGCAGTAGCATGAGTGAGTGTATGATGTCCGAGTCAGCGTATGATGAGTGAGTCAGTGTATGATGAGTGAGTCAGTGTATGATGAGTGAGTCAGTGAATGATGTGTGAGTGAGTCAGTGTATAATGTGCGAGTCAGCGTATGATGTGTGAGTCAGTGTATGATGTGCGAGTCAACGTATGATGTGTGAGTGAGTCAGTGTATGATGAGTGAGTCAGTGTATGATGTGTGAGTGAGCCAGCAGCAGCGTGAGTGTATGATGTGTGAGTCAGCGCACGATGTGTTCGTCAGCGTATGATGAGTGAGTCAGTGTATGATGTGTGAGTGAGTCAGCGGCAGTGTAAGTGTATGATGTGTGAGCGAATGTATGATGTGTGAGTCAATAGTAGCTTGAGTGAGTGTATGATGTGTGAGTGAGTCAGCGGCAGTGTAAGTGAGTGTATGATGTGCGAGTGAGTCAGTGTATGGTGTGAGTCAGTGTATGATGTGTGAGTCAGTGTATGGTGTGAATGAGTCAGTGCATGATGTGTGAGTGAGTCAGGGTATGATGTGTGAGTGAGTCAGTGGTAGTGTGAGTGAGTGTATGATGTGTGAGTGAGTCAGTGTATGATGTGTGAGTCAGCGCACGATGTGTGAGTGAGTCAGTGTATGATGTGTGAGTCAGCGTGTGATGAGTGAGTCAGTGTATGATGTGTGAGTCAGTGGATGATGTGTGAGTGAGTCTGCAGCAGCGTGAGTGAGTGTATGATGTGTGATTGAGCCAGCACACGATGAGTGAACCTGTGTATGATGAGTGAATGGGTCAGTGGTTGTGCGAGTGTATGATGTGTGAGTCAGTCAGTGCATGAAGTGAGAGAGTCAGTGCATGGTGTGAGTGAGTCAGTGTATGTAGTGTGAGTCAGTGCATGGTGTGAGTGAGTCAGTGTATGATGTGTGAGTCAGTGTATGATGTGTGAGTGAGTCAGTGCATGGTGTGTGAGTGAGTCAGTGTATGATGTGTGAGTCAGTGTATGATGTGTGAGTGAGTCAGTGTATGATGTGTGAGTGAGTCAGTGTATGATGTGTGAGTGAGTCAGTGCATGGTGTGTGAGTGAGTCAGTGTATGATGTGTGAGTGAGTCAGTGTATGATGTGTGAGTGAGTCAGTGTATGATGTGTGAGTGAGTCAGTGTATGATGTGTGAGTGAGTCAGTGCATGATGTGTGAGTGAGTCAGTGCATGATATGTGAGTGCGTCAGTGCATGGTGTGTGAGTGAGTCAGTGCATGATGTGTGAGTGAGTCAGTGTATGATGTGTGGGTGAGTCAGTGTATGATGTGTGAGCGAGTCAGTGCATGGTGTGTGAGTGAGTCAGTGTATGATGTGTGAGTGAGTCAGTGTATGATGTGTGAGTGAGTCAGTGTATGATGTGTGAGTGAGTCAGTGTATGATGTGTGAGTGAATCAGTGTATGATGTGTGAGTGAGTCAGTGTATGATGTGTGAGTGAGTCAGTGTATGATGTGTGAGTGAGTCAGTGTATCATGTGTGAGTGAGTCAGTGTATAATGTGTGAGTGAGTCAGTGTATCATGTGTGAGTGAGTCAGTGTATGATGTGTGAGTGAGTCAGTGTATGATGTGTGAGTGAGTCAGTGCATGGTGTGTGATTGAGTCAGTGTATGGTGTGTGATTGAGTCAGTGTATGATGTGTGAGTGAGTCAGTGTATGATGTGTGAGTGAGTCAGTGTATGGTGTGTGAGTGAGTCAGTGTATGGTGTGTGAGTGAGTCAGTGTATGATGTGTGAGTGAGTCAGTGTATGGTGTGTGAGTGAGTCAGTGTATGGTGTGTGAGTGAGTCAGTGTATGATGTGTGAGTGAGTCAGCGCATGGTGTGTGATTGAGTCAGTGTATGGTGTGTGATTGAGTCAGTGTATGGTGTGTGATTGAGTCAGTGTATGATGTGTGAGTGAGTCAGCGCATGGTGTGTGATTGAGTCAGTGTATGATGTGTGAGTGAGTCAGTGTATGATGTGTGAGTGAGTCAGTGTATGATGTGTGAGTGAGTCAGTGCATGGTGTGTGAGTGAGTCAGTGTATGATGTGTGAGTGAGTCAGTGTATGATGTGTGAGTGAGTCAGTGTATGATGTGTGAGTGAGTCAGTGTATGATGTGTGAGTGAGTCAGTGCATGATGTGTGAGTGAGTCAGTGCATGATATGTGAGTGCGTCAGTGCATGGTGTGTGAGTGAGTCAGTGCATGATGTGTGAGTGAGTCAGTGTATGATGTGTGGGTGAGTCAGTGTATGATGTGTGAGCGAGTCAGTGCATGGTGTGTGAGTGAGTCAGTGTATGATGTGTGAGTGAGTCAGTGTATGATGTGTGAGTGAGTCAGTGTATGATGTGTGAGTGAGTCAGTGTATGATGTGTGAGTGAATCAGTGTATGATGTGTGAGTGAGTCAGTGTATGATGTGTGAGTGAGTCAGTGTATGATGTGTGAGTGAGTCAGTGTATCATGTGTGAGTGAGTCAGTGTATAATGTGTGAGTGAGTCAGTGTATCATGTGTGAGTGAGTCAGTGTATGATGTGTGAGTGAGTCAGTGTATGATGTGTGAGTGAGTCAGTGCATGGTGTGTGATTGAGTCAGTGTATGGTGTGTGATTGAGTCAGTGTATGATGTGTGAGTGAGTCAGTGTATGATGTGTGAGTGAGTCAGTGTATGGTGTGTGAGTGAGTCAGTGTATGGTGTGTGAGTGAGTCAGTGTATGATGTGTGAGTGAGTCAGTGTATGGTGTGTGAGTGAGTCAGTGTATGATGTGTGAGTGAGTCAGTGTATGATGTGTGAGTGAGTCAGTGTATGGTGTGTGAGTGAGTCAGTGTATGATGTGTGAGTGAGTCAGCGCATGGTGTGTGATTGAGTCAGTGTATGGTGTGTGATTGAGTCAGTGTATGGTGTGTGATTGAGTCAGTGTATGATGTGTGAGTGAGTCAGCGCATGGTGTGTGATTGAGTCAGTGTATGATGTGTGAGTGAGTCAGTCTATGATGTGTGAGTGAGTCAGTGTATGATGTGTGAGTGAGTCAGTGAATAATGTGTGAGTGAGTCAGTGCATGGTGTGTGAGTGAGTCAGTGTATGATGTATGAATGAGTCAGTGTATGATGTGTGAGTGAGTCAGTGCATCGTGTGTGAGTGAGTCAGTGTATGATGTGTGAGTGAGTCAGTGTATGATGTGTGAGTGAGTCAGCGCATGGTGTGTGATTGATTCAGTGTATGATGTGTGAGTGAGTCAGTGTATGATGTGTGAGTGAGTCAGTGTATGATGTGTGAGTGAGTCAGTGTATGATGTGTGAGTGAGTCAGTGTATGGTGTGTGAGTGAGTCAGTGTATGATGTGTGAGTGAGTCAGTGTATGGTGTGTGAGTGAGTCAGTGTATGGTGTGTGAGTGAGTCAGTGTATGGTGTGTGAGTGAGTCAGTGTATGATGTGTGAGTGAGTCAGTGTCGGCTGCCTCGGCGTCCGTCTCAGGCGGCCATCTGTCTGTGATCTCAGTGAGCGCAGGCGAATGGATCGGCAGCTTCCTGCGTGCAGATGCAGCACTTGTCGTAGTTTGTTTTGTTTTAAAGAGCGAGAGAGAGCGACATGGAGTAGGAAGAGAGGGGGTAGAGAGAGAGAGGGGGGGTGCGGGCAGAGAGGAGGGTAGAGAGAGAGAGGGAAGGTGTAAGGAGAGCAGAGCGAGAAATCTTTTGTTAAATCTTTAATTTTAAAAGTGCGGGAGGGTGGGGGAGTTACATAAAGCAAAGTATTGAAAAAACCGAAATGATGAACGAAGCAAAGTGCCGACGACACCGAGTATCTTCTTTGCTGCTTCCTCTGATGGTAACAAAAAGAGACAGAGGAGAGAGAGGAGAAACAGAGAGAGACAGAAACGCTAAGAGAGACAGAGAAAGACAGAGAGACAGGGAGAGAGACAGAGAGAGAGACAGAGGGCAGAGACAGAGACAGAGAGAGACAGAGAGAGACAGATAGAGAGACAGAGAGAGACAGAGAGAGAGACAGAGAGAGACAGAGAGAGAGAGAAACAGAGAGAGACAGAAACGCTAAGAGAGACAGAGAAAGACAGAGAGACAGGGAGAGAGACAGAGAGAGAGGCAGAGGGGAGAGACAGAGAGAGACAGAGAGAGAGAGAGAGACAGAGAGAGAGACAGAGAGAGAGAGACAGAGAGAGAGACAGGAGAGAGACAGAGCGATACAGAGAGACTAAGATAGACTGAGAGAGACTGAGAGAGACAGAGACAGACAGAGATAGACAGAGAGAGACTGAGACAGACAGAGAGAGACAGAGGAGAGAGACAGTGAGACAAAGACAGAGAGACAGGGAGAGAGACAGAGAGAGAGACAGAGGGGAGAGACAGAGAGAGAGACAGAGAGAGAGACAGAGAGAGAGACAGAGGGGAGAGACAGAGAGAGAGACAGAGAGAGAGAGAGAGACAGAGAGAGAGACAGAGGAGAGAGACAGAGAGAGAGACAGAGGAGAGAGACAGAGCGATATAGAGAGACTAAGATAGACTGAGAGAGACTGAGAGAGACAGAGACAGACAGAGATAGACAGAGGAGAGAGACAGTGAGACAGAGACAGAAAAGACAGAGGAGAGAGACAGAGAGAGAGACAGAGAGAGACAAGAGGAGAGAGATAGAGAGAGAGACAGAGGAGAGAGACAGAAAAAGACAGAGAGAGAGACAAAGAGAGACAGAGACAGAGGAGAGAGACAGAGAGAGACAGAGAGAGAGACAGAGGAGAGAGACAGAGCGATACAGAGAGACTAAGATGGACTGAGAGAGACTGAGAGAGACAGAGAGACACACAGAGAGAGAGACAGAGGGAAGAGAGCGAGAGAGACTCTTTGACTTTTAAACAACTTTAATTGCCGCCAGCAGCAGAAGCATTAGACGCGACTCCGATACGACATACACAAAGTCACCAGCAACACAAACACACAAAGTCACCAGCAACACAAACACACAAAGTCACCAGCAACACAAACACACAAAGTCACCAGCAACACAAACACACAAAGTCACCAACAACACAAACACACAAAGGCACCAGCAACACAAACACACAAAGTCACCAACAACACAAACACACAAAGTCACCAGCAACACAAACACACAAAGTCACCAGCAACACAAACACACAAAGTCACCAGCAACACAAACACACAAAGTCACCAGCAACACAAACACACAAAGTCACCAACAACACAAACACACAAAGTCACCAGAAACACAAACACACAAAGTCACCAGCAACACAAACACACAAAGTCACCAGCAACACAAACACACAAAGTCACCAACAACACAAACACACAAAGTCACCAACAACACAAACACACAAAGGCACCAGCAACACAAACACACAAAGGCACCAGCAACACAAACACACAAAGTCACCAACAACACAAACACACAAAGGCACCAGCAACACAAACACACAAAGGCACCAGCAACACAAACACACAAAGGCACCAGCAACACAAACACACAAAGTCACCAGCAACACAAACACACAAAGTCACCAACAACACAAACACACAACGTCACCAGCAACACAAACACACAAAGGCACCAGCAACACAAACACACAAAGTCACCAACAACACAAACACACAAAGGCACCAGCAACACAAACACACAAAGTCACCAGCAACACAAACACACAAAATCACCAGCAACACAAACACACAACGTCACCAGCAACACAAACACACAGAGTCACCAGCAACACAATTACACAAAGTCACCAGCAACACAAACACACAAAGTCACCAGCAACACAAACACACAAAGTCACCAGCAACACAAACACACAAAGTCACCAGCAACACAAACACACAAAGTCACCAGCAACACAAACACACAAAGTCACCAGCAACACAAACACACAAAGTCACCAGCAACACAAACACACAAAGTCACCAGCAACACAAACAACACACAAAGTCACCAGCAACACAAACAACACACAATGTCACCAGCAACACAAACACACAACGTCACCAGCAACACAAACACACAAAGTCACCAGCAACATAAACAACACAAAGTCACCAGCAACACAAACACACAAAGTCACCATCAACACAAACACACAAAGTCACCAGCAACACAAACACACAAAGTCACCAGCAACACAAACACACAAAGTCACCAGCAACACAAACACACAAAGTCACCAGCAACACAAACAACACACAAAGTCACCAGCAACACAAACACACAAAGTCACCAGCAACACAAACACACAAAGTCACCAGCAACACAAACAACACACAATGTCACCAGCAACACAAACACACAAAGTCACCAGCAACACAAACACACAAAGTCACCAGCAACACAAACACACAAAATCACCAGCAACACAAATACACAAAGTCACCAGCAACACAAACACTCAAAGTCACCAGCAACACAAACACACAAAGTCACCAGCAACACAAACAACACACAAAGTCACCAGCAACACAAACACACAAAGTCACCAGCAACACAAACACACAAAGTCACCAGCAACACAAACAACACACAAAGTCACCAGCAACACAAACACACAAAGTCACCAGCAACACAAACACACAAAGTCACCAGCAACACAAACACACAAAGTCACCAGCAACACAAACAACACACAATGTCACCAGCAACACAAACACACAAAGTCACCAGCAACACAAACACACAAAGTCACCAGCAACACAAACACACAGAGTCACCAGCAACGCAAACACACAAAGTCACCAGCAACACAAACACACAAAGTCACCAGCAACACAAACACACAAAGTCACCAGCAACACAAACACACAAAGTCACCAGCAACACAAACACACAAAGTCACCAGCAACACAAACACACAACGTCACCAGCAACACAAACACACAAAGTCACCAGCAACACAAACAACACACAAAGTCACCAGCAACACAAACACACAAAGTCACCAGCAACACAAACACACAACGTCACCAGCAACACAAACACACAAAGTCACCAGCAACACAAACAACACACAAAGTCACCAGCAACACAAACACACAAAGTCACCAGCAACACAAACACACAAAGTCACCAGCAACACAAACAACACACAAAGTCACCAGCAACACAAACAACACACAATGTCACCAGCAACACAAACACACAACGTCACCAGCAACACAAACACACAAAGTCACCAGCAACATAAACAACACAAAGTCACCAGCAACACAAACACACAAAGTCACCATCAACACAAACACACAAAGTCACCAGCAACACAAACACACAAAGTCACCAGCAACACAAACACACAAAGTCACCAGCAACACAAACACACAAAGTCACCAGCAACACAAACAACACACAAAGTCACCAGCAACACAAACACACAAAGTCACCAGCAACACAAACACACAAAGTCACCAGCAACACAAACAACACACAATGTCACCAGCAACACAAACACACAAAGTCACCAGCAACACAAACACACAAAGTCACCAGCAACACAAACACACAAAATCACCAGCAACACAAATACACAAAGTCACCAGCAACACAAACACTCAAAGTCACCAGCAACACAAACACACAAAGTCACCAGCAACACAAACAACACACAAAGTCACCAGCAACACAAACACACAAAGTCACCAGCAACACAAACACACAAAGTCACCAGCAACACAAACAACACACAAAGTCACCAGCAACACAAACACACAAAGTCACCAGCAACACAAACACACAAAGTCACCAGCAACACAAACACACAAAGTCACCAGCAACACAAACAACACACAATGTCACCAGCAACACAAACACACAAAGTCACCAGCAACACAAACACACAAAGTCACCAGCAACACAAACACACAGAGTCACCAGCAACGCAAACACACAAAGTCACCAGCAACACAAACACACAAAGTCACCAGCAACACAAACACACAAAGTCACCAGCAACACAAACACACAAAGTCACCAGCAACACAAACACACAAAGTCACCAGCAACACAAACACACAACGTCACCAGCAACACAAACACACAAAGTCACCAGCAACACAAACACACAAAGTCACCAGCAACACAAACACACAAAGTCACCAGCAACACAAACACACAACGTCACCAGCAACACAAACACACAAAGTCACCAGCAACACAAACAACACACAAAGTCACCAGCAACACAAACACACAAAGTCACCAGCAACACAAACACACAACGTCACCAGCAACACAAACACACAAAGTCACCAGCAACACAAACAACACACAAAGTCACCAGCAACACAAACACACAAAGTCACCAGCAACGCAAACACACAAAGTCACCAGCAACACAAACAATCGCTACAAATCCACGCTAAATGCACCGCGCACGACACGAAATAAAAGCCACGTGGTGGTGGTGGTGGCGGTTGGCATCGTGCGCGCCACGAGCGGGTGCTTCAGAACGTGAACACGTGGGGTGACGTCCACGCTGGTTCAGAGAGGGTGGTACGTGGCGTGCTCCAGCCGGAGCAGCGCCTTGAGCAAGCCTCTGAACACGTGTTATTTATGTAGTTTATTGTAACAAAAAAAAAATTCGGTCACAGCACTCGTGATCGCTGTTACGTTGCAATTATGGCTTTATTTTTTGGTGATTTGGAAAACGTTTTTTTTGGTTTGGACATGTTTGTTTTTGGTGGAAAGAACGGAGTTAGACTGATGGCCTTAATCTAAGTTTTATTGTGGTGGTGGTTGTTGTTGTTTGACTTGCATCCCACAGCGTTGGTGGTGTACGGTGATTTTTTCAGGAATATTTTTTGCTGTTTTTTTTTCCATGGATTTTCTGTTTTGCACAGTCAACACATTAGTTACTTTAAGATGTTTTTCTTGTTGTTGTTTTATTTTGTTTGTTGTGGTTGCAGCCGATTCAAGAGCCGAATGGCTCACAGGGCTATACCCAAATAATCTATGAAGGCCGGCACGGCACGCGTGGGTGGCCAGCACCACGTCCCGGCCGCCTTTGTCTCCCCCAGCGGCGATGTTTATTACACACCGCAACGCGTACTCATTAGAGGCTGAGTCTACATAGGAGAGGCGCAGGACCGGTTCAGATAATCGTCACCGGTGGTGTTGGCCGTGAGCAGGAATCGTACACACACGTACACACGTGCACACGTACACACACAAAGATTAAGATCCCCCATATAGCCTTAACAGACTGTAGGGGCAAGTGCCTATGAAGGCCGGAACAGTACACGAGGGAGTGGGTGGCCAGCACCACGTCCGACCGCCTTTGTCTCCTCAGTGGCGATGTTTACTACGCACCGCACCAGGTACTCATTTGAGGCTGAGTCGACCTAGGGGAGGCCCGGGACTGGTTCAGATAATCGTCACTGGTGTTGGCCGTGAGCGGGAATATAACCCGGGTCGCCAGGTTCGTAGCGCAGCGTAGCGCTAACCGCTACACTACCGCTCCCCACGTACACACACGTACACACACACACGTACTCACACGTACACACACAAGTACGTACACACACGTACACAAACAGACACTCACGTACACACACACACGTACACACACGTACACACACACGCGTACACACACACGTACACGCAGACACACACGTACACACAGAAACGTACACACAGAAACGTACACACACACGTACACACACACGTACACACAACAACAACAACCGCCATTCGCCACTAAGTGGCGGTGACGTCACCACGACGCTTGTGCCAGGCTATGTGCACCCTGAGGCCACGTGAAGTGTCGACCGCCCGCTGGCAGGAGGTCAAGGGGCAGACCCAGGTGCCACGGGTCGACTGACTGAGATGACTGGCTGGTGCACCACCTGTGCCCCCTACTGTGCCAATCTGCTGTGCTTTAGCCACCCGGCGCTCCGCTCGTTGTTGTGAGCGTCGCTCCTCCGCCCTCCGTTGTTGTTGGAGGGCGACTGCCACCAACTGCCCAGTAGCGTCCTTCACGAGCCTCCTCCACATAGGCCGATCTTGACACCGCTGGTACCAGTCATCGGCAAGTCCACTCAGCTCCACGTCTTCCTGTACCACATCACTCCATCTCTTCTCTAGCCCGTGCCGCGCCCGTTTAGCCCCCTCGATCAGGCCGAACAAAATCTGTTTCGGCATGCGGTGGCTGGGCATGCGGGCTACATGACCCAGCCAACGCAGCCTTGCCTGCCGGAGGAGCTCATCGATGGGACCTTGCCCAGATCTTTCAAGGATTTTTGAGCTACTCCCACAATCCAGCCTGGTTAAACCCAGGATGGATCGTAGGCAGGCCAGCCTAAATGTTTCCAACCGGCGAAGATGCTCCATTAAAGGGGTCCTCGTTTCGCAAGCGTAGAGAAGGGAGGGAATGACCGTGGCCGAGAAGACCTGAAGCTTAGTGCAGAGCGACAGACCAGGTAGCTTCCACACAGCGTTACGCAACCGATGAAAAGATATTGCCGCTCGACTGATTCGGAGTGAGACCTCTGCTGTTAAACTGGAGCCGGTCATAAGCATACTGCCCAGGTATGGGAAACTCTCCACTCTCTCCACAACTGCCCCATCACCGATTGGGAGTTGTGGGGGTGGAGTGTCCGATGGTACAAAATACCCAACAGGTGCTTAGTTTTGGTGGGGCTGATGGTAAGTCCCACCTCTTAGTGGCACCCTCCAGTCTCAGCAGCAGCGTCTCCAATTCCTGTTTTGAATGAGCAGCTATTACTAAATCATCAGCATACATAACGTGGTTGAGCATGAGGGAGCCATCCCTTGATCGCACTCGGGCATCGATCAGCCTCCCATTATATCTGTACCAAATAGAGATCCCCCCGGTACAGCTATTGAAGGCTTCACGAACTAGGTGGTCAAAATAGATGTTAAATAATGTGGGAGCCAGAGGACATCCCTGTCGCACCACACGCTGAACAGGGAATGGCTCTGACTCCCGGCCACGTAGTTTTACCCGGGCCTGCTCACCATCATGAAGGTCCTTAATGATCGTGAGCAGAGGGTCAGGGACTCCAAAAGCACGATGAACAACCCAGAGCCCAGGCATACTGATGGTATCATAGGCCTTGACCAGGTCAATAAAGCAGAGATGTAGGTCTTGTTAGAATTCCCTACACCTCTGCTGTAGCAGATGGACAGAAAATATTGCATCTGTGCAGGACCGCCCTTTCCTGAAACCGCATTGGGGCTCCGCAAGCCTCTCCTCAGCTTGCCTGGCATGGCGATGTTGAATAATCCTTGCCAGGACTTTTCCCGGCACACTGAGGAGTGAGATGCCCCTGTAGTTGTTACAGTCTGTGCGGTCCCCCTTCTTAAAAAGGGGGACCACCAGGGCATCCTTCCAATCCTGCGGAACCCGTCCAGTGGTCCAGACTGTTGTTATGATGTCATATAGGGCAGTCTGTGCACAAACGCCACACTCCCTCAGCATTTCGCTTGGGAGATCATCTCTGCCCGCTGCCTTTCCTGGTCTCAGACTCCGGATCGCCTTCAGTACTTCCTCAACAGATGGTACTTCAGACAGCCACTCACAGGGGGTGACCTCTTCCAATATTTGAGGCACCGCAGCCTCAGCAAGGTCATCCTCACACGTACACACACACACACGTACACACACACACGTACACACACACACGTACACACACACACGAACACACACACGTACACACACACACACGTACACACGCACACACGTACACACGCACACACGTACACACACACACGTACACACACACACGTACACACACACGTACACACACACACGTACACACACACACACGTACACACACACGTACACACACACACGTACACACACACACGTACACACACACACACACGTACACACACACGTACACACACACACGTACACACACACACGTACACACACACACGTACACACACACACACGTACACACACACGTACACACACACGTACACACACACACGAACACACAAACGTACACACACACACGAACACACACACGTACACACACACGTACACACACACGAACACACACACGAACACACAAACGTACACACGTGGAGAACCGACAACAGGACCTACTTCACCGGCATATGTAACACACAGCGGCCCGCTATGTCAGCTCGTTAACGTTGATTGCGATGCCGGCAATTTGCGTAATTGCGGCCGTCTGGTTGAGTGGTGGTGGTAGTGGGGGGTGTGAGTAGTCTGTGCCCTCAGGGCCTGGTGGTGGTAGTGGGGGGGGTGTGAGTAGTCTGTGCCCTCAGGGCCTGGTGGTGGTAGTGGGAGGGTGTGAGTTGTCCGTGCCCCCAGGGCGTGGTGGTGGTAGTAGTGGGGGGGTGTGAGTTGTCCGTGCCCCCAGGGCGTGGTGGTGGTAGTAGTGGGGGGGTGTGAGCAGTCTGTGCCCTCAGGGCGTGTTGGTGGTAGTGGGGGGTGTGAGTTGTCCGTGCCCCCAGGGCGTGGTGGTGGTGGTAGTGGGGGGTGTGAGTAGTCTGTGCCCCCAGGGCCTGGTGGTGGTGGTAGTGGGGGGTGTGAGTAGTCTGTGCCCTCAGGGCGTGGTGGTGGTGGTAGTGGGGGGTGTGAGTAGTCTGTGCCCCCAGGGCGAGTGGTGGCGGTAGTGGGGGGGGTCTGAGTAGTCTGTGCCCTCAGGGCGTGGTGGTGGTGGTGGTAGTGGGGGGTGTGAGTTGTCCGTGCCCCCAGGGCGTGGTGGTGGTGGTAGTGGGGGGTGTGAGTAGTCAGTGCCCTCAGGGCGTGGTGGTGGTGGTAGTGGGGGGGTGTGAGTAGTCAATGCCCTCAGGGCGTGGTGGTGGTAGTAGTGGGGGGTGTGAGTAGTCAGTGCCCTCAGGGCATGGTGCTGGTGGTAGTGGGGGGGGGTGTGAGTAGTCTGTGCCCCCAGGGCGTGGTGGTGGTGGTAGTGGGGGGGTGTGAGTAGTCTGTGCCCCCAGGGCCTGGTGGTGGTGGTAGTGGGGGGTGTGAGTAGTCAGTGCCCTCAGGGCGAGTGGTGGTGGTAGTGGGGGGTGTGAGTAGTCAGTGTCCCCAGGGAGTGGTGGTGGTGGTAGTGGGGGGGTGTGAGTAGTCCGTGCCCTCAGGGAGTGGTGGTGGTAGTGGGGGGGTGTGAGTAGTCAGTGCCCTCAGGGCCTGGTGGTGGTAGTGGGGGGGTGTGAGTAGTCAGTGCCCTCAGGGTGTGGTGGTGGTGGTAGTGGTAGTGGGGTGTGAGTAGTCTGTGCCCTCAGGGCGAGTGGTGGTGGTAGTGGGGGGGTGTGAGTAGTCAGTGCCCTCAGGGAGTGGTGGTGGTAGTGGGGGGGTGTGAGTAGTCAGTGCCCTCAGGGAGTGGTGGTGGTAGTGGGGGGGTGTGAGTAGTTAGTGCCCTCAGGGCCTGGTGGTGGTAGTGGGGGGTGTGAGTAGTCTGTGCCCTCAGGGCGTGGTGGTGGTGGTAGTGGGGGGGTGTGAGTAGTCTGTGCCCCCAGGGCCTGGTGGTGGTGGTAGTGGGGGGTGTGAGTAGTCTGTGCCCTCAGGGCGTGGTGGTGGTGGTAGTAGGGGGTGTGAGTAGTCTGTGCCCCCAGGGCCTGGTGGTGGTGGTAGTGGGGGGTGTGAGTAGTCTGTGCCCCCAGGGCGTGGTGGTGGTGGTGGTAGTGGGGGGTGTGAGTAGTCAGTGCCCTCAGGGCCTGGTGGTGGTGGTAGTGGGGGGGTGTGAGTAGTCTGTGCCCTCAGGGCGTGGTGGTGGTGGTAGTGGGGGGGTGTGAGTAGTCTGTGCCCTCAGGGCGTGGTGGTGGTGGTAGTGGGGGGTGTGAGTAGTCTGTGCCCCCAGGGCGTGGTGGTGGTGGTAGTGGGGGGTGTGAGTAGTCTGTGCCCCCAGGGCCTGGTGGTGGTGGTAGTGGGGGGTGTGAGTAGTCTGTGCCCTCAGGGCGTGGTGGTGGTGGTAGTAGGGGGTGTGAGTAGTCTGTGCCCCCAGGGCCTGGTGGTGGTGGTAGTGGGGGGTGTGAGTAGTCTGTGCCCCCAGGGCGTGGTGGTGGTGGTAGTGGGGGGTGTGAGTAGTCAGTGCCCTCAGGGCCTGGTGGTGGTGGTAGTGGGGGGGTGTGAGTAGTCTGTGCCCTCAGGGCGTGGTGGTGGTGGTAGTGGGGGGGTGTGAGTAGTCTGTGCCCTCAGGGCGTGGTGGTGGTGGTAGTGGGGGGTGTGAGTAGTCAGTGCCCTCAGGGCATGGTGCTGGTGGTAGTGGGGGGGGTGTGAGTAGTCTGTGCCCCCAGGGCGTGGTGGTGGTGGTAGTGGGGGGGTGTGAGTAGTCTGTGCCCCCAGGGCCTGGTGGTGGTGGTAGTGGGGGGTGTGAGTAGTCAGTGCCCTCAGGGCCTGGTGGTGGTGGTAGTGGGGGGCTTCTGGGGGAGAGTGTGGGGGGGTCATTAACATCCCCATTAAAGTCGACGTCGCCACGCTCTCATTGCACTCAGCCAACTAATTACGGTGGTGCCTTGCCCCGAGCGCTGGATCGTTCATCCCTCCTCCTCCTGCTGCTACTGCTGCTACTACTACTACTGCTGCCACTACTACTGCTGCCGCTACTGCTGCTGCTACTACTGCTGCTACTACTGCTGCTGCCACTACTACTGCTGCCGCTACTGCTGCTGCTACTACTGCTGCTACTACTGCTACAACTACTACTGCTACTGCTGCTGCTACTACTGCTGCCACTACCACTGCTGCTGCTAACCTACTGCTACTACTACTGCTGCCACTACTGCTGCTGCTACTACTGCTGCTACATCTGCTGCTACTGCTACTACTACTGCTGCTGCTACTACTGCTGCCACTAATGCTGCCACTACTGCTGCTACTACTACTACTGCTGCTACTACTACTGCTACTACTGCTGCTGCTACTACTGCTGCCACTAATGCTGCCGCTACTGCTGCTACTACTACTACTGCTGCTACTACTACTGCTACTACTGCTGCTACTGCTGCTGCTGCTGTTACTACTTCTGCTGCTACTACTCCTGCTGCTGTTACTACTTCTGCTGCTGCTACTACTACTACTGGTGCTACTGCTTCTGCTGCAGCTCCTGTCGCTGGTACACAAGGCGCTACGCTAAGTGGCGTCCCCGGCCGCCTTTGTCTTCTGTGTGTGAATCTGTGGGTCTACTGTGAGTCTATGGGTTCACTGTGAGTCATAGGGTCCAATGTGAGTCTGTTTGGTCTGATGTGCGTTAATGGGTCTGATATGAGTCTATGGGTTCAATGTGCCTATGGGTAAAATGTGAGTCTGTGGGTCCTATGTGAGTCTATGTTTCATTAGTGAATCTATGGGTCCCACGTGAGTCTATGGGTCCTATGCACGTCTATGGGGCCTTTGCAAGGGACAGTGGGTTAAGTGTGTGTGTGTGTTTAGGTCGCGTTGTTGCAAGTCTGTGGGTCCTGTGTGAGTCTACGGCTGCATATCCACGCCTTCAAATCCCTTCGCCAGGATGTTGACCGGCGTGATTCGGGGTTTTGTACGGAGAGTGAGTCCCTAAGGGGTGGGGTTAGGAGAGTAAGGGGGGGGGGGGGGGGTTGGGGGGCGGGGCTGTTGGTGGGTGGGAATGGAGGGAGGGGCAGCCTGCAATGGTCATTAGAGCTGGCAACGTTGCCTCGTTAGCGCGCGTGCTTAATTGTCAGTTAAAATCTGCTCGCCAATTTGGGCAAATTAAAGTCCCGTGTCAGAAGCTCCCATTACTCTAATGAGAGGTGGCTACTCCACCCGCACCCCCACTTCAACCCCACCCCCCCCCGCCCCCCAGGTGCCCTGCCCTTACTATGCCCATTCAGCTTAATTATTACAGATGGGTCGGATGGGGCGCGCCATGTCGGTCTATGGGTGCATTGTGAGTCTGTGGTTCCTAGGTGAGTTTATGGTTCCTATGTGAGTCTATGGGTGCATTGTGAGTCTATGGGTGCATTGTGAGTCTGTGGTTCCTAGGTGAGTCTATGGGTCCATGTGAGTCTGTGGGTCCATGTGAGTCTATGGGTCCATTGTGAGTCTATGGGTGCAATGTGAGTCTGTGGTTCCTAGGTGAGTCTATGGGTCCAGTGTGAGTCTATGGGTCCATTGTGAGTCTATGGGTCCATTGTGAGTCTATCGGTCCATTGTGAGTCTATGGGTCCATTGTGAGTCTATGGGTGCAATGTGAGTCTGTGGTTCCTAGGTGAGTCTATGGGTCCATGTGAGTCTATGGGTCCATTGTGAGTCTATGGGTCCAGTGTGAGTCTATGGGTCCATTGTGAGTCTGTGGGTCCATTGTGAGTCTGTGATTCCTATGTGAGTCTATGGGTCCATTGTGAGTCTATGGGTCCAGTGTGAGTCTATGGGTCCATTGTGAGTCTATGGGTCCATTGTAAGTCTATCGGTCCATTGTGAGTCTATGGGTCCATTGTGAGTCTATGGTTACTATGTGAGTCTATGGGTCCATGTGAGTCTATCGGTCCATTGTGAGTCGATGGGTCCATTGTTAGTCTATGGTTACTATGTGAGTCTATGGGTCCATGTGAGTCTGTAGGTCGTGTGTGTGAGTCTGTGGTTCCTATGTGTGAGTCTATGTGTCCATGTGAGTCTGTAGGTCCTGTGTGTGAGTCTGTGGTTCCTAGGTGAGTCTATGGGTCCAGTTTGAGTCTATGGGTCCATTGTGAGTCTGTGGGTCCATTGTGAGTCTGTGGTTCCTATGTGAGTCTATGGGTCCATTGTGAGTCTATGGGTCCAGTGTGAGTCTATGGGTCCATTGTGAGTCTATGGGTCCATTGTGAGTCTATGGGTCCATGTGAGTCTGTAGGTCGTGTGTGTGAGTCTGTGGTTCCTATGTGTGAGTCTATGGGTTCATTGTGAGTCTGTGGTTCCTAGGTGAGTCTGTGGGTCGATTGTGAGTCTATGGGTCCATTGTGAGTCTGTCGGTCCTGTGTGTGAGTCTGTGGTTCCTATGTGAGTCTATGGGACCATGTGCATCTGTGGTTCCTATGTGAGTCTATGGGTCCATTGTGAGTCTATGGGTCCAATGTGAGTCTATGGGTCCATTGTGAGTCTATGGGTCCATTGTGAGTCTATGGGTCCATTGTGAGTCTATGGGTCCAGTTTGAGTCTATGGGTCCATTGTGAGTCTATGGGTCCATTGTGAGTCTATGGGTCCATTGTGAGTCTATGGGTCCATGTGAGTCTGTGGGTCCATGTGAGTCTATGGGTCCATTGTGAGTCTATGGGTGCAATGTGAGTCTGTGGTTCCTAGGTGAGTCTATGGGTCCAGTGTGAGTCTATGGGTCCATTGTGAGTCTATGGGTCCATTGTGAGTCTATCGGTCCATTGTGAGTCTATGGGTCCATTGTGAGTCTATCGGTGCAATGTGAGTCTGTGGTTCCTAGGTGAGTCTATGGGTCCATGTGAGTCTATGGGTCCATTGTGAGTCTATGGGTCCAGCGTGAGTCTATGGGTCCATTGTGAGTCTGTGGGTCCATTGTGAGTCTGTGATTCCTATGTGAGTCTATGGGTCCATTGTGAGTCTATGGGTCCAGTGTGAGTCTATGGGTCCATTGTGAGTCTATGGGTCCATTGTGAGTCTATCGGTCCATTGTGAGTCTATGGGTCCATTGTGAGTCTATGGTTACTATGTGAGTCTATGGGTCCATGTGAGTCTATCGGTCCATTGTGAGTCTATGGGTCCATTGTTAGTCTATGGTTACTATGTGAGTCTATGGGTCCATGTGAGTCTGTAGGTCGTGTGTGTGTGAGTCTGTGGTTCCTATGTGTGAGTCTATGTGTCCATGTGAGTCTGTAGGTCCTGTGTGTGAGTCTGTGGTTCCTAGGTGAGTCTATGGGTCCAGTTTGAGTCTATGGGTCCATTGTGAGTCTGTGGGTCCATTGTGAGTATGTGGTTCCTATGTGAGTCTATGGGTCCATTGTGAGTCAATGGGTCCAGTGTGAGTCTATGGGTCCATTGTGAGTCTATGGGTCCATTGTGAGTCTATGGGTCCATGTGAGTCTGTAGGTCGTGTGTGTGAGTCTGTGGTTCCAATGTGTGAGTCTATGGGTTCATTGTGAGTCTGTGGTTCCTAGGTGAGTCTGTGGGTCGATTGTGAGTCTATGGGTCCATTGTGAGTCTGTCGGTCCTGTGTGTGAGTCTGTGGTTCCTATGTGAGTCTATGGGACCATGTGCATCTGTGGTTCCTATGTGAGTCTATGGGTCCATTGTGAGTCTATGGGTCCAATGTGAATCTATGGGTCCATTGTGAGTCTATGGGTCCATTGTGAGTCTATGGGTCCATTGTGAGTCTATGGGTCCAGTTTGAGTCTATGGGTCCATTGTGAGTCTATGGGTCCATTGTGAGTCTATGGGTCCATTGTGAGTCTATGGGTCCAGTGTGAATCTATGGGTCCATTGTGAGTCTATGGTTCCTATGTGAGTCTATGGGTCCAGTGTGAGTCTATGGGTCCATTGTGAGTCTATGGGTCCATGTGAGTCGATGGGTCCATTATGAGTCTATGGTTCCTATGTGAGTCTATGGGTCCAGTGTGAGTCTATGGGTCCATTGTGAGTCTATGGTTCCTATGTGAGTCTATGGGTGCAGTTTAAGTCTATGGTTCCTATGTGAGTCTATGGGGCCAGTGTGAGTCTGCGGTTCCTAGGTGAGTCTATGGGTCCATTGTGAGTCTGTGGTTCCTAGGTGAGTCTATGGATGCATTATGAGTCTATGGGTCCATGTGAGTCTGTGGGTCCATGTGAGTTTATGGGTCCATTGTGAGTCTGTGGTTCCTAGTTGAGTCTATGGGTGCATTGTGAGTCTATGGGTCCATGTGATCCTGTGGGTCCATGTTAGTCTGTGGGTCCATTGTGAGTCTGTGGTTCCTAGGTGAGTCTATGCGTCAATGTGAGTCTGTGGTTCCTAGATGAGTCTATGTGTGCATTGTGAGTCTATGGGTCCATTGTGAGTCTGTGGTTCCTAGGTGAGTCTATAGGTGCATTGTGAGTCTATGGGTGCATTGTGAGTCTGTGGTTCCTAGTTGAGTCTATGGGTCCATTGTGAGTCTATGGGTGCATTGTGAGTCTATGGGTCCAATGTGAGTCTGTAGGTCATGTGTGTGAGTCTGTGGTTTCTAGGTGAGTCTTTGGGTGCATTGCGAGTCTATGGGTCCATGTGAGTCTATGGGTCCATTGTGAGTCTGTGGTTCCTAGATGAGTCTATGGGTGCATTGTGAGTCTATGGGTCCATTGCGAGTCTGTGGTTCCTAGGTGAGTCTATGGGTGCATTGTCAGTCTGTGGTTCCTAGTTGAGTCTATGGGTCCATTGTGAGTCTATGGGTGCATTGTGAGTCTATGGGTCGAATGTGAGTCTGTAGGTCATGTGTGTGAGTCTGTGGTTCCTAGGTGAGTCTATGGGTGCATTGTGAGTCTATGGGTCCATATGAGTCTATGGGTTCATTGTGAGTCTGTGGTTCCTAGGTGAGTCTATGGGTGCATTGTGAGTCTATGGGTCCATTGTGAGTGTATGGGTCCATGTGAGTCTGTGGTTCCTAGGTGAGTTTATGGGTCCATTGTGAGTCTGTAGGTCCTGTGTGTGAGTCTGTGGGTCCATGTGAGTCTATTGTTCCTAGGTGAGTCTATGGTTCCATTGTGAGTCTGTAGGTTATGTGTGTGAGTCTGTGGGTCCAATGTGAGTCTATGGGTCCATTGTGAGTATATGGTTCCCATGTGAGTCTTTGGGTCCAGTGTGAGTCTATGGGTCCATGTGAGTCTGTGGTTCCTATGGGAGTCTATGGGTCCAGTGTGAGTCTATGGGTCCATGTGAGTCTGTGGTTCCTAGGTGAGTCTATGGTTCCTAGGCGAGTCTATGGGTCCAGTGTGAGTCTATGGGTCCATTTTGAGTCAATGGGTCCTTTGTGAGTCTGTGGTTCCTATGTGAGTCTATGGGTCCAGTGTGAGTCTATGGGTCCATTGTGAGTCTGTGGTTCCTAGGTGAGTTTATGGGTCCGGTGTGAGTCTATGGGTCCATTGTGAGTCTATCGGTCCATTGTGAGTCTATGGGTCCATTGTGAGTCTATGGTTACTATGTGAGTCTATGGGTCCATTGTGAGTCTATGGGTCCATTATGAGTCTATGGGTCCATTGTGAGTCTGTGGTTCCTAGGTGAGTATATGGGTCCAGTGTGAGTCTATGGGTCCATTTTGAGTCAATGGGTCCATTGTGAGTCTGTGGTTCCTATGTGAGTCTATGGGTCCAGTGTGAGTCTATGGGTCCATTGTGAGTCTGTGGTTCCTAGGTGAGTTTATGGGTCCGGTGTGAGTCTATGGGTCCATTGTGAGTCTATGGGTCCATTGTGAGTCTGTGGTTCCTAGGTGAGTCTATGGGTCCATGTGAGTCTATGGGTCCATTGTGAGTCTATGGGTCCATTATGAGTCTATGGGTCCATGTGAGTCTATGGGTCCATGTGAGTCTGTGGTTCCTATGTGATTCTATGGGTCCAGTGTGAGTCTATTGGTCCATGTGAGTCTATGGGTCCATTGTGAGTCTATGGGTCACTTGTGAGTCTATGGGTTCATTGTGAGTCTGTGGTTCCTAGGTGAGTCTATGGGTCCAGTGTGAGTCTATGGGTCCATGTGAGTCTATGGGTCCATTGTGAGTCTGTGGTTCCTATGTGAGTCTATGGGTCCAGTGTGAGTCTGTGGTTCCTATGTGAGTCTATCGGTCCAGTGTGAGTCTATGGGTCCATGTGAGTCTATGGGTCCATTGTGAGTCTGTGGTTCCTAGGTGGGTCTATGGGTCCATGTGAGTCTGTAGGTCCTGTGTGTGAGTCTATGGGTCCATTGTGAGTCTATGGGTCCATGTGAGTCTCTGGTTCCTATGTGAGTCTATGGGTCCATGTGAGTCTATGGGTCCATTGTGAGTCTATGGGTCCATTGTGAGTCTATGGGTCCATTGTGAGTCTGTGGGTCCATGTGAGTCTGTGGTTCCTAGGTGAGTCTATGGGTGCATTGTGAGTCTGTGGTTCCTATATGACTCTAGGTTTCGTATGTGAGTCTATGGGTCCATTGTGAATCTATGGGTCCATTGTGAGTCTGTGGTCCTATGTGAGTCTATGGGTGCATTGTGAGTCTATGGGTCCTTTGTGAGTCTATGGCTCCATTGTGAGTCTATGGGTCCATTGTGAGTCTGTGCTTCCTATGTTAGTCTATGGGTACATTTGAGTCTGTGGTTCCTATGTGAGTCTATGGGTCCATGTGAGTCTATGGGTCCAATGTGCGTCCTAGGTGAGTCTGTGGTTCCTAGGTGAGTCTATTGGTCCATTGTGAGTCTGTAGGTCCTGTGTGTGAGTCTGTGGTTCCTAGGTGAGTCTATGGGTCCATGTGAGTCTGTGGTTCCTAGGTGAGTCTATGGATGCATTGTGAGTCTGTGGTTCCTATGTGAGTCTATGGGTACATTGTGAGTCTGTAGGTCCTGTGTGTGAGTCTGTGGGTCCAATGTGAGTCTATGGCGAGGGGCGGTGGTGTGTAGATTGGTTCAGCACCACGCCACGCTCTGAGACTCGGCAGTGGACCCGCGTTCAATGCCCGCTCACGGCTACACACCAACAACAACAACACAACAACAACAACGGCATGGATTTGTTTTTTGCATGTTGACTCAGCCTCGAATGAGTAACCGTGTGCGGCGTGCTGTGAACATCGCCTCTCGGGGTAGACAAAGGCGATTTACCTTTCAAGTAGAATCGTCTGAACTCGTTCTCCCTTTGCTCAGATAAATCTTGGGCCCCGCAGAATCGAAACAAAATAGGGATTACAATTTTAATTTAAAGCTTTCGTGACTGCAGGGATTCATATTCTCGGTTCTTTCGGTAAAGTCACCACCACGTAGAAGGGAAACAATAAAATAATAAAAATATTAAACAAAAAAAATTCTCACGACGTTTCGACTGCGACACAAGAAGCAATCGTCATCAGGTGTGAAGACCACAGCAAGAAAATTTGAACAAAAAGTGGCGGGTTTTTTATTGTAACGTCAGCACCACGGAGAGCAATTTGACAGTTTGTTCAGATGGACGAGTCCATCTATGTTCGGATAAGTGGAGGGGGGGAGACGAAAATAATGGATGCGGTCTGAAAGCCACTGTAAGCGTGAACAATCAATTAAGACCGCATCCATTATTTTCGTCTCCCCCCTCCTCTTTTCCGAACATAGATGGACTCGTCCACCTGAACAAACTGTCAAATCGCTCTCCGTTGTCATAAAGTTACCAAAAAAAAAACGCCACTTTTTTCAAATTTTCTCGCGGTGGTTTTCGCACCTGATGATGATTGCTTCTTGTGTTGCAGTCGAAACGTCGTGAGAATTTTATTGTTTTGTATATTTTTTTATTATTATTTTATTGTTTCCCTTCTACGTGGCTTTACGGAGAGAACCAAGAATATAAAAATAGGGATTTTTATTTTTTTCGCCGACTATTCCATTCTCCTGGGACACCCTGGACGCATTAACTTGCGTACGAGCTGCATTCTCTCACTTCCGCTTCACTTCTCATAAGGGGCCGTCCATAAATGACGTCACGCACCTAGGGGGGGTGAGGTCAGACATTTGTGACGATGTGTGACGAGGGAGGGAGTTTGAGAAATGTGACGTCGCATCAAAATGCGCAACTTTAAATAAATATAGACAAACACGTTCTACTTAATTAGATAGACTTTCTTTAATAAATGTCTTCTCCTACAACATCAGAGCGCAGCGCCACATTAAATACGCAACTACAATGTGACAATAGTTTAAAGCGATTTGAAGCATGATTTATTATTATTATTATTATTATTTTGGGGGGGGGGGGTGGGCAGAGCTTTCTGACGTCATATTTGAGGGGCGGGGGGGTGGGTCTGACTTTTTGTGACGCCGTGTGACGAGGCGTGGTGGGGTCAAAAATCGTCCAAAATCGCGTGACGTCATTTATGGACGGCCTTTAATTCGCAATAAGTTTTTTTTTTTCTGGCGTGCTGCGCATGAACCAGATGAGAACAGCGGACTTTGCCCTTCCTGGCGATTAAAACAGGAGGTGGTCGCGTGTCAAAGCACCGAATGAATTCCTTTTTTGCGAGGCATCAAATAATGATGTGTACAGCGCAGGCCAAATCTATCTCAAAGTCGAAGCACGCGTTAGAAATTATTATCAGAGCGCGCTGTTATTTGCATTTTTTTTTACAGACTTTCTGCGTTGCGAAAGCTAACTTCAAATGCTGTTTGAACATCTTTAGACCTCCTGTTGCGCGTTTTTTTTGTTCATTTATTTTCACAAAGTTTAAAGGCGTATTCTTAGTTTTGATACTGGCAAAAAAAAGGGTCCCGTGGATATGTGTGCATGTTGAAAATCTTTCAACATACATGGGACGCCACGGTGGCTATGAGATGTTAACTACCTCGCCTGGTATACAGGAGGTCGTGGGTTCGATCCCGACCCTGACGACGCCTGCTGCTGCTGTATATTTGGAGTCTGCGTGTCTCTCTCTCTCTCATCATCATCACGGTGGCTAGGAGATGTTAACTACCTCGCCTGGTGTACAGAAGGTCGTCGGTTCGATCCCGACCCTGACGACGCCTGCTGCTGTATATTTGGACTTTGCGTGTCTCTCTCTCTCTCTCATCATCATCATCACGGTGGCCAGGGGATGTTAACTACCTCGCCTGGTATACAGGAGGTCGTGGGTTCGATCATCCCGACCCTGACGCCTGCTGTATATTTGGAGTTTGTGTGTCTCTCTCATCATCACGGTGGCTAGGAGATGTTAACTACCTCGCCAGGTGTACAGGAGGTCTTGGGATCGATCCCGACCGTGACGCCTGCTGCTGTAGATTTGGAGTCTGCGTGTCTCTCTCTCTCTCCCTCTCCCCGTGGTGAGATGTTAACTACCTCGCCGAGTGTACAGGAAGTCGTGGGGCTGGAGCATTTGTCTGATGCTATTAATTCCCTCGCGATGACGACGATGATGATGACGATGATGATGACGATGATGACGACGATGACAACGATGATGATGACGATGATGATGACGATGATGACGATGATGACGATGATGACGACGATGATGACGACGATGATGACGATGATGATGATGACGATGATGACGACGATGATGATGATGACGATGATGATGATGACGATGATGACGACGATGATGACGATGACGATAATGACGATGATGACGACGATGATGGCGATGTTGACGACGATGATGATGACGATGATGACGACGATGACGACGATGATGATGATGATGACGATGATGACGACGATGATGACGACCATGACGATGATGACGACGATGATGACAATGATGACGATGATGATGACGATGATGACGATGGTGACGATGATGATGACAATGATGACGATGATGACGATGATGATGACAATGATGACGATGATGATGATGACGATGATGACGACGATGATGATGATGACGATGATGATGACGATGATGACGATGATGATGACGATGATGATGACGCCACTATCCTTGCGCTATCGCTTTTGATGGCCAGGTCTCTTCTCAAATTAAACAACTACGTTACAGCTCAGCGCGGCCTTACCTGCTAACAATAAAAACAATGTCGAACGTTGAGTTTGTTTAACACGTAGGTTTTCGTGAATAATAGCATCCATAATAGAAGTTTTTGGGTTAGATCGCGTAAGTTTATAAATGTGTCGTCAAAACCTGCCACCACCCGACACAGACAACTAGTAAGGGTTGTCACGTAGACAGAACGTGGTCAATTCGTGTGCTATACTAGTATACTACACTATACACTACACTATACACTACTCAATACACTACACTATACACTACACTATACACTAGTGCTGTACTAGTACACTGCACTATACACTATACTATGCACTAGTGCTGTACTAGTACACTGCACTATACACTACACTTTACACTACACTATACACTAGTGCTGTCCTGGTATACTACACTATACACTACAATATACACTACACTATACACTACACTATACACTGGTGGTGTACTAGTACACTACACTATACACTGCACTATACACTACACTATACACTACACGATACACTACTATACACTACACTATACACTACAC
>NC_133728.1:8074485-8151939 GCF_048934315.1 Petromyzon marinus
GTATAGTGTAGTGATAGTGTAGTGATAAGTGTAGTGTATAGTGTAGTGTATAGTAGTGTAGTGTATAGTGGAGTCTATAGTGTATAGTGTAGTGTGTAGTGTATAGTAGTGTATAGTAGTGTATAGTGTAGTGTATACTAATGTATAGTGTAGTGTATAGCAGTGGAGTGTATAGTAGTATAGTGGAGTTTATAGGGTAGTGTGTAATGTAGTGTGTAGTGTATTGTAGCGTATAGTGTAGTGTATAGTGTAGTGTATAGTAGTGTAGTGTATAGTGGAGTTTATAGTGTATAGTGTAGTGTGTAGTGTAGTGTGTAGTGTATAGTGTAGTGTATAGTAGTATATAGTGTAGTGTATAGTAATGTATAGTGTAGTGTATAGTAGTGGAGTGTATAATGTAGTGTGTAATGTAGTGTGTAGTGTATAATAGTGTAGTGTAAAGTAGTATAGTGGATAGTGTAGTGTATAGTGTATTGCATAGGAGTGTATAGTGTAGTATATAGCAGTGTCGTGTGTAGTGTACAGTAGTTTTGTGTAGTGTATAGTGTAGTATATAGCAGTGTATTGTATAGTAGTGTATAGTGTAGTGTATAGTAGTATAGTGTAGTGAATAGTGTAGTGTGTTGGAGAACAAATCGACAACAATTACAATTTGATTAGTACGACGTTTCGCTGGCGATGACCTCCAGCGTCAGCGGGCGATTTGCCAGAATCGTGAAACGATCCGCCTGCTTCAGGTCTTTAATAGCGCAGCGGGAACACGTGACCACGGATTAGCCAATCAGGTGCAGAGATCCAGCACACCGCTGGGGAGCTGAATCAGTAATCTCATTGGCGTTTTACATCATTAGACCTCCTGTGCCAGTACCAAAATACAATAACAGGGTTTGTCCCCTTTTTACTAGCAACAAAACTGAAACTTTTTTACAAAGATTCATGTCACTGGCATTAACCACAATACCTGCAGTCAAAATGCAAACAAAACACACACACACTATGATAATATAATATGATGCATTGTCCTTGAAACTGATTGGTCCACACCAAGGGACGGCTTTCTTTTGAGCCTCGACCCAATTGGTGCTCGACCAGATGACGCCAGAAGGCGTCACACAGCTCAAAGACAATGCCGCTATCAAAGTAATGAGGGCTCGGGGTGAGCATCTGCATCATCATTAGACCTCCTGTGCCAGTACCAAAATACAATAACAGGGTTTTTCCCCTTTTTTACTGGCAACAAAACTGAAACCTTTGTTACAAGGATTCATGTTTACTGCATGAACCACAATACCTGCAGTCAAAATGCAAACAAAACACACACACACTATGATAATATAATATGATGCATTGTCCTTGAAACTGATTGGTTCACACCAAGGGACGGCTTTCTTTTGAGCCTCGACCCAATTGGTGCTCGACCACATGACGCCAAAAGGCGTCACACAGCTCAAAGACAATGCCGCTATCAAAGTAATGAGGGCTCGGGGTGAGCTTCTACATCATCATTAGACCTGCTGTGCCAGTACCAAAATACAATAACAGGGTTTGTCCCCCTTTTTCTGCCAACAAAACTGAAACCTTTTTTACAAAGATTCATGTCATTGCATTAACTACAATACCTGCAGTCAAAATGCAAACAAAAAACACACTATGATAATATGATGATGCATTGTCCTTGATGCTGATTGGTCCACACCAAGGGACGGCTTTCTCTTGAGCCTCGACCCAATTGGTGCTCGACCATTATTGGCGTTCGTCATTGGCGTTTTGTTTGACGGGACACGTGCGGTTAGAGGACTTACCACGCAACATTTATACCCACGCGAACCGTTATTACGATTTTTTGTTCACAAGAACACAGTGGCAACTAACAAAACAGTTTGTGGGGAGGTTTTTTATTTATATATATTATATAAAAGACGCGGTTTAAATTTGAACAAACAAAAATCGTGACAATGCTTCCATTCAACGTCGCCGGGTTTTTAATTGTAATCGCTATCGAAGGAGTTGTAGCCGAGACGTTCCAAACGAGGCGACTGCTGATGCTGATGCTGCTGCTGATGATGATGCTGCTACTGCTGATGCTGCTGATGCTGATGCTGCTGCTGATGCTGCTGCTGCTGATGCTGCTACTGCTGATGCTACTGCTGATGCTGCTGCTGCTGCTACTGCTGATGCTGATGCTGCTGCTGCTGATGCTGCTGATGCTGCGTCACGTGACGATAACGCGAGCGACTTCGCCCCACAGCGCTAAATGGTCGAGTCCGTGAGCCGTGACTACGGTGGGGAGGGAGTGCAAGGGGAGGGGCGGCTGATGGGAGAGAGGGATGGGGGAGGAAGGTGGGGAGGGAGGGAAGGTGGGAGGGAGGTGGGGAGGGAGGTAGGTGGGGAGGGAGGTGGGGAGGGAGGTGGGGAGAGAGGTGGGGAAAGAGGTGGGGAGGGAGGTGGGGAGGGAGGTGGGGAGGGAGGTGGGGAGAGAGGGATGGGGGAGAGAGGGAGGTGGGGAGGGAGGTGGGGAGGGAGGTGGGGAGGGAGGTAGGTGGGGAGGGAGGTGGGGAGAGAAGTGGGGAGAGAGGTGGGAAGAGAGGTGGGGAGGGAGGGAGGTGGGGAGGGAGGTGGGGAGGGAGGGATGAATGGAAGGAAGGAGGTGGGCAGGGAGGGAGTTAGGTGGTGGAGGGAGAAAGGTTTGCTGGCTGGCTAGCTGGCTGGCGAGGGTTTGGGAGCCAGACCGACTCACCCCGTTGAGCCTCTCAGACGCCCGTCAGCGGTAGCTTCTGATTGGTCCGCTGCGCTTCCTTCACGGTCAGCTGCTCACACGCCCCGCCCCTCCCCCCCCCGTGACCCCCCTGCCTCGTGTACTAGCACTGAGCACCCGAGACTCTGCTGGGAGAGATGCACACACACACACGTGTACACACACACGTGTACACATACACACGTGTACACACACACGTGTACACATACACACGTGTACACAGACACACGTGTACACACACACACACACACGTGTACACACACACACGTGTACACACATACACACGTGTACACACACGTGTACACACACACACAAGTGTACACACACACGTGTAAACACACACACGTGTACACACACATACACACGTGTACACATACACACACACGTGTATATACACACGTGTACACACACACGTGTACACATACACACACATACACACACAGACGTGTACACACACACACACACGTGTACACACACACACGTGTACACACACACGTGTACACACACACACGTGTACACACACACACGTGTACACACACACGTGTACACACACACGTGTACACACACGTGTACACACACACGTGTACACACACACGTGTACACACACACACGTGTACACATACACACGTGTACACACACATACACACGTGTACACATACACACACACGTGTACACACACGTGTACACATACACACATACACACGTGTACACAGACACACGTGTACACACACATAGACACACGTGTACACACACACGTGTACACACACACACGTGTACACACAAACATACACACACACGTGTACACACACGTGTACACACACACGTGTACACACACACGTGTACACACACACACGTGTACACATACACACGTGTACACACACATACACACGTGTACACATACACACACACGTGTACACACACACACGTGTACACATACACACATACACACGTGTACACAGACACACGTGTACACACACATAGACACACGTGAACACACACACGTCTACACACACACGTGTCACACACATACACACGTGTACACACACACACGTGTACACACACACGTGTACACACACGTGTACACACACACGTGTACACACACGTGTACACACACACGTGTACACACACACACATACAAACACGTGTACACACACACGTGTACACACACACGTGTACACACACACATACAAACACGTGTACACACACACACGTGTACACACACACGTGTACACACACACGTGTACACACACACACACGTGTACACACACACGTGTACACACACACACATACAAACACGTGTACACACACACACACGTGTACACACACACACGTGTACACACACACACACACAAACACGTGTACACACACACACGTGTACACACACACACACGTGTACACACACACACGTGTACACACACACGTGTACACACACACGTGTACACACCTGTGCCCACGTGCACGCACCCATACACGCGTGCACAACACACGCACACCCACCCACGCGTGCTCACGTGTTCGAGTTTTTGTTTCACATGTACTCATACACGCCTGCGACACACACACGCAGACAGGCACGTGCCTGCATATGCACACGTGTCGGTGTACACGCATGTACACAAACACGTGTGCTTCCGCAAACACGTGTGGACTTGAGTTACATACTTAGCCTGTGCCAGGCTAGGTGCACTTTGAGGCTACCACGTGAAGTGTCGAATCCTCGCTGCTAACCGGAGGTCACGGGACAGACCCAGCAGGTGCCATGGGTTGGCTGACTGAGATGGCTGACAGATGCACCACCACCTGTACCCCCTACTGTGCCAGGCTAGGTGCATGAGGTCTCGGGACAGACCCAGCAGGTGCCCATGGGTTGGCTGACTGAGATGGCTGACAGATGCACCACCACCTGTACCCCCTACTGTGCCAGGCTAGGTGCATGAGGTCTCGGGACAGACCCTGCAGGTGCCCATGGGTTGGCTGACTGAGATGGCTGACAGATGCACCACCACCTGTACCCCCTACTGTGCCAGGCTAGGTGCATGAGGTCTCGGGACAGACCCAGCAGGTGCCCATGGGTTGGCTGACTGAGCTGGCTGACAGATGCACCACCACCTGTACCCCCTACTGTGCCAGGCTAGGTGCATGAGGTCTCGGGACAGACCCTGCAGGTGCCATGGGTTGGCTGTGGCAGATGCATCACCACCTGTACCCCCTACTGTGCCAACTCGTACACATACACACACACGTACACACGTACACACACACGTACATACACACGTACACACACACACGTACACACACATACACACGTACACACACACACGTGCACACCCACGTGCACAGACACGTACACACACACGTACACACACACGTACACACACACGTACACACACACACGTACATACACACGTACACTTGCACACGTACACACGCACACGTACACACACGTACACACACACACCTACACACACCTACACACAAACGTACACACACTCACACACCTGCACACACACAAACACACCAACAGCCGCCATTCACCACGGCGTCTGTGCCAGGCAAGGTGCACTTTTGATGCCACGTGAAGTGTCGAAGGCTCGCTGCTGACAGGAGGTCTCGGTACTGACGCTGCAGGTGCCATGGGTCGACTGACCGAGATGATATGCATGTGTTGTATGCACGTACGCACACACCTTTGCATGTACACACACACACACCTCGATATACATGTCGATGGGGTTAGATCGCACGAATGCAAATGCTGTGTCGTGAAACCCGCCACCACCCGACACGGCCAATTGGCAAGGCGTTTGTCACGTGAACAAAACGTGGCCCAGTTCGTTACGAGCGCCAGTTGTGTGTTGGAGAGTGAGCACAGCAGCCTCTGTCATCTGTAAGAGTCCATGTGTGTGTGTGTAAGTCGATGTGTGTGTGTGTCTAAGTCGATGTCTGTGTGTGTGTGTCTAAGTCGATGTGTCTGTGTGTCTAAGTCGATGTCTGTGTGTGTGTGTAAGTCGATGTCTGTGTGTGTGTCTAAGTCGATGTGTGTGTGTGTCTAAGTCGATGTCTGTGTGTGTGTCTAAGTCGATGAGTTTGGGTGTGTGTCGAAGTCGATGTCTGTGTGTGTCTAAGTCGATGTCTGTGTGTGTGTGTAAGTCAATGTATGTGTGTGTCTAAGTCGATGTGTGTGTGTCTAAGTCAATGTCTGTGTGTGTGTCTAAGTCAATGTATGTGTGTGTCTAAGTCGATGTGTGTGTGTGTCTAAGTCGATGTGTGTGTGTCTAAGTCGATGTCTGTGTGTGTGTCTAAGTCGATGTCTGTGTGTGTGTCTAAGTCGATGAGTTTGGGTGTGTGTCGAAGTCGATGTCTGTGTGTGTGTCTAAGTCGATGTGTGTGTGTCTAAGTCGATATGTGTGTGTGTGTCTAAGTCGATGTCTGTGTGTGTGTCTAAGTCGATGTGTGTGTGTCTAAGTCGATGTCTGTTTGTGTGTGTGTCTAAGTCGATGTGTGTGTCTAAGTCGATGTCTGTGTGTAAGTCGATGTCTGTGAGTGTGTCTAAGTCGATGTGTGTCTAAGTCGATGTCTGTGTGTGTGTCTAAGTCGATGTCTGTGTGTGTGTCTAAGTCGATGTCCGTGTGTGTGTGTCTAAGTCAATGTATATGTGTGTGTCTAAGTCGATGTGTTTGTGTGTGTTTGAGTCGATGAGTGTGTCTAAGTCGATGTCTGTGTGTGTGTCTAAGTCGAGGTGTGTGTGTGTGTGTCTAAGTCGATGTCTGTGTGTGTGTGTCTAAGTCAATGTGTGTGTGTGTCTAAGTCAATGTCTGTGTGTGTGTGTCTAAGTCAATGTCTCTGTGTGTGTCTAAGTCGATGTCTGTGTGTGTGTCTAAGTCAATGTGTGTGTGTCTAAGTCGATGTCTGTGTGTGTGTCTAAGTCGATGTCTGTGTGTCTAAGTCGATGTGTGTGTCTAAGTCAATGTGTGTATATGTCTAAGTCGATGTCTGTGTGTGTGTCTAAGTCGATGTCTGTGTGTGTGTTTAAGTCGATGTCTGTGTGTGTGTCTAAGTCGATGTGTGTGTGTCTAAGTCGATGTCTGTGTGTGTGTCTAAGTCGATGTGTGTGTGTCTAAGTCGATGTCTGTGTGTGTCTAAGTCGATGTCTGTGTGTGTGTGTCTAAGTCGATGTCTGTGTGTGTGTCTAAGTCGATGTGTGTGTGTCTAAGTCGATGTCTGTGTGTGTGTGTCTAAGTCGATTTGTGTGTCTAAGTCGATGTCTGTGTGTAAGTCGATGTCTGTGAGTGTGTCTAAGTCGATGTGTGTGTCTAAGTCGATGTCTGTGAGTGTGTCTAAGTCGATGTCTGTGTGTGTGTCTAAGTCGATGTCTGTGTGTGTGTCTAAGTCGATGTGTGTGTGTGTCTAAGTCGATGTCTGTGTGTGTGTCTAAATCGATGTCTGTGTGTGTGTCTAAGTCGATGTCCGTGTGTGTGTGTCTAAGTCAATGTATGTGTGTGTGTCTAAGTCGATGTGTTTGTGTGTGTTTGAGTCGATGAGTGTGTCTAAGTCGATGTCTGTGTGTGTGTCTAAGTCGAGGTGTGTGTGTGTGTCTAAGTCGATGTCTGTGTGTGTGTCTAAGTCAATGTGTGTGTGTGTCTAAGTCAATGTCTGTGTGTGTGTGTCTAAGTCAATGTGTCTGTGTGTGTCTAAGTCGATGTCTGTGTGTGTGTCTAAGTCAATGTGTGTGTGTCTAAGTCGATGTCTGTGTGTGTGTCTAAGTCGATGTCTGTGTATCTAAGTCGATGTGTGTGTGTCTAAGTCAATGTGTGTGTATGTCTAAGTCGATGTCTGTGTGTGTGTCTAAGTCGATGTCTGTGTATGTGTTTAAGTCGATGTCTGTGTGTGTCTAAGTCGATGTGTGTGTGTAAGTTGATGTGTGTGTGTCTAAGTCGATGTCTGTGTGTGTCTAAGTCGATGTGTATGTGTGTGTGTGGGTCGATGTCTGTGTGTGTGTGTGTCTAAGTCGATGTCTGTGTGTGTGTCTAAGTCGATGTGTGTGTCTAAGTCGATGTCTGTGTGTGTGTCTAAGTCGATGTGTGTGTGTCTAAGTCGATGTGTGTGTGTCTAAGTCGATATGTGTGTGTGTGTCTAAGTCGATGTCTGTGTGTGTGTCTAAGTCGATGTGTGTGTGTGTTTGAGTCGATATCTGTGTGTGTTTAAGTCGATGTGTGTGTGTGTCTAAGTCGATGTCTGTGTGGGTGTCTAAGTCGATGTCTGTGTGTGTGTTTAAGTCGATGTCTGTGTGTGTGTCTAAGTCGATATGTGCGTGTGTTTTTTTCGCCCGGGGAAACGCTGGGTACTTCCCGCTCGTCTGTAATATTGGTCGCGAAATCCTGCGTGTTGAACCGACGTTCACGCTCCTACATGTGGACAATCGATACATACACATGTGTACACACGTGTTGCATTGCATACACGTGACACACGTGTCACATACATGCGCACACGGAACACATGTTCCAAGCGCACCAGCGTTACATACGCACAAAGGACAAAGATCCCCCGTGTAACCTCGACAGACTGTTGGGGCAAGTGCTGTCAGCAAGCACCTATGAAGGCCGGTACGGCACACGAGGAGATCGGTGGCTATGTACTACGCCCGACCGCCTTTGTCTCCCCAGTGGCTATGCGTAGATGTCGCATCGGGTACTCATTTGAGGCTGAGTCGACCTAGGGGAAGCCCACGAGCGGTTAAGTTAATCGTCACTGGGTGTTGGCCGTGAGTGGGAATGGAACTGACGGGTTCGTAGCGCAGCGAAGCACTAACCGCACCACTAGCGCTCCCCATACTCACACACAGACACTACACACACACACCCACATACACTAAACACACACACACTACACACACACTACACACGTACACTACACACATACACTACACACATACACTACACACACACACTACACACACACTACACACACACTACACACACACACTACACACACACCACACTACACACACACACTACACACACACACACCACACTACACACACACACCCACATACACTACACACACATACACTACACACACACACTACACATGTACACTATACACACACACTACACACACACTACACTACACACACTACACTACACACCACACACACACCACACTACACACACACACTACACACGTACACTACACACACACACTACACACACACTACACTACACACACTACACACACACTACACACACACCCACATACACTAAACACACATACACTACACACACACACTACATACATACACTACACACACACACTACACACACTACACTACACACACTACACTACACACTACACACACACCACACTACACACACACACACACTACACACGTACACTACACACACACTACACACACACTACACTACACACACTACACACACACTACACACACACACTACACACACACCACACTACACACACACACTACACACACACACCACACTACACACACACACCCACATACACTAAACACACATACACTACACACACACACACTACATACATACACTACACACACACACTACACACACTACACTACACACACTACACTACACACTACACACTCACCACACTACACACACACACACTACACACGTACACTACACACACACTACACACACACTACACTACACACACTACACACACACACTACACACACACCACACTACACATACACTACACACACACACACTACATACATACACTACACACACACACTACACACACACTACACTACACACACTACACACACACACTACACACACACACTACACACACGACACACACACATACACTACACACATACACTACACACACACTACACACACGACACACACACATACACTACACACACATATACACTACACACACACATACACTACACACACATACACTACACACACACTACACACACATACACTACACACACTACACATACATTACACACACACTACACACACACACCACACAAACACTACACACACACATACACTACACACACACTACACACACGACACACACACACACTACACACACAACCTACACACACGACACACACACACGACACACACATACACTACACACACACTACACACACACATACACTACACACACACTACACACAAATATACTACACACACACTACACACACACTACATACACATACACTACACACACATACACTACACACACACTACACACACATACACTACACACACACATACACTACACACACACTACACACACACCACACACACACTACACACACTACACACACATACACTACACACACTACACACACACACTACACACATACACTACACACATACACACACATACACTACACACACACTACACACATACACTACACACACACATCCACTACACACACACTACACATACAGTGAGGGAAAAAAGTATTTGATTCTCTGCTGATTTTGTACGTTTGGCCACTGACAGAGAAATTATCAGTCTTTAATTTTAATGGTAGGTTTATTTGAACAGTGAGAGACAGAATAACAACAACAAAATCCGGAAAAACGCATGTCAAAAATGTTATAAATTGATTTGCATTTTAATGAGGGAAATAAGTATTTGACCCCCTCTCAATCAGAAAGATTTCTGGCTCCCAGGTGTCTTTTATACAGGTAACGAGCTGAGATTAGGAGCACACTCTTAAAGGGAGTTCTCCTAATCTCAGCTTGTTACCTGTATAAAAGACACTTGTCTACAGAAGCAATCAATCAGATTCCAAACTCTCCACCATGGCCAAGACCAAAGAGCTCTCCAAGGATGTCAGGGATAAGATTATAGACCTACACAAGGCTGGAATGGGCTGCAAGCACATTGCCAAGCAGCTTGGTGAGAAGGTGACAACAGTTGGTGCGATTATTCGCAAATGGAAGAAACACAAAAGAACTGTCAATCTCCCTCGGCCTGGAGCTCCATGAAAGGTCTCACCTCGTGGAGTTACAATGATCATGAGAACGGTGAGGAATCAGCCCAGAACTACACGGGAGGATCTTGTCAATGATCTCAAGGCAGCTGGGACCATAGTCACCAAGAAAACAATTGGTAACACAATACGCCGTGAAGGACTGAAATCCTGCAGCGCCCGCAAGGTCCCCCTGCTCAAGAAAGCACATATACATGCCCGTCTGAAGTTTGCCAATGAACATCTGAATGATTCAGAGGACAACTGGGTGAAAGTGTTGTAGTAAGATGAGACCAAAATGGAGCTCTTTGGCATTAACTCAACTCGTCATGTTTGGAGGAGGAGGAATGCTGCCTATGACCCCAAGAACACCATCCCCACCGTCAAACATGGAGGTGGAAACATTATGCTTTGGGGGTGTTTTTCTGCTAAGGGGACAGGACAACTTCACCGCATCAAAGGGACGATGGACGGGGCCATGTACCATCAAATCTTGGGTGAGAACCTCCTTCCCTCAGCCAGGGCATTGAAAATGGGTCGTGGATGGGTATTCCAGCATGACAATGACCCAAAACACACGGCCAAGGCAACAAAGGAGTGGCTCAAGAAGAAGCACATTAAGGTCCTGGAGTGGACCTCTATCGGATTAAGGTCTCCAGACCTTAATCCAGACCTTAATCCCATAGAAAATCTGTTGAGGGAGCTGAAAGTTCGAGTTGCCAAACGTCAGCCTCAAAGCCTTAATAACTTGGAGAAGATCTGCAAAGAGGAGTGGGCCAAAATCCCTCCTGAGATGTGTGCAAACCTGGTGCCCAACTACAAGAAACGTCTGACCTCTGTCATTGCCAACAAGGGTTTTGCCACCAAGTATTAAGTCATGTTTTGCAGAGGGGTCAAATACTTATTTCCCTCATTAAAATGCAAATCAATTCATAACATTTGTGACATGCGTTAATCTGGATTTTTATGTTGCTATTCTGTCTCTCACTGTTCAAATAAACCTACCATTAAAGTTGTAGACTGATCATTTCTTTGTTAGTGGGTAAACGTACAAAATCAGCAGGGGATCAAATACTTGTTTTCCCTCACTGTACACTACACACACACGTACACTACACACACATACTACACACATGTACACTAGACACATATTCTACACACACACATACACTACACAAACATACAATACACTCACACACACACTACACACACACTACACACACTACACATACACTACACACACACCACACACACACTACACACACTACACACATTCAATACACATACACTACACACACACCACACACACATTCACTACACACATACACTACACACACACACCACACACACTACACACACACTACACACACATACACTACACACACATACACTACACACACATACACTACACACACTCATACACCACACACACACTAAATACACATACACTACACATACACTACACACACACTACACACACTACACATACACTACACACACTACACACACACACACACCACACACACACTACACACACTTCACACATACATTACACACACTTCATACACTACACATACACCACACACACACATACACTACACACATACCTACACACACACCACACACATACACTACACACATACACTACACACACACCACACAAACACACACCACACACACTTCATACACTACACACACACTACACACACATACACGACACACACACATACACTATACACACACCACACACACACATACACTACACACACACACACTACAAACACACACTACACACACATACACACTACACACACACACTACACACACACACTACACACACATACTACACACACATACACTACACACACATACACTCCACATACATACACTACACACACACTACACACATACACTACACACACACATACACTACACACACACTATACACACACACACTACACACACATACACGACACACACACATACCCTTCACACACACACACACATGCACTGCACACATACACTACACACAGACACTACACACACATACACTACACACACACTACACACACATACACTACACACACACTACACACACATACACTACACACACACATACACTACACACACACTACACACACATACACTACACACATACATACACTACACACACACATACACTCACACACTCATACACCACACACACACTAAATACACATACACTACACATACACTACACACACACTACACACACTACACATACACTACACACACTACACACACACACCACACACACACTACACACACTTCACACATACACGACACACACACATACACTACACATACACCACACACATACACTACACACATACACTACACACACACACCACACACGTACACTGCACATATACACTACACACACACACCACACAAACACACACCACACACACTACACACACTTCATACACTACACACACACTACACATACACTACACACACACACTACAAACACACACTACACACACATACACACTACACACACACACTACACACACACGCTACACACATATACTACACACACATACACTACACACACATATACTACACACACACACTACACACACATACACTCCACACACATACACTACACACACACTACACACACACACTACACACACACACTACACACACACATACACTACACACATACATGCATACACTACACACACATACACTACACACACACATACACTACGCACACACTACACACACACATACACTACACACACACTACACACACATACTCGACACACACATACACTACACACACATACACGACACACACACATACACTACACACACCACACATACACTACACACACACTACACTGCACACACATACACTACACACACATAAACTGCACACACACTACACACACACACTACACACACATACACTACATTCACACTACACACATACACTACACACACTACACACACTACACACACACACACTACACACATATACACTACACACACACTACACACATACACTACACACATACTACACACATACACTACACACACATACACTACACACACACTACACACACACTACACACACTACACACACATACACTACACATACACTACACACACATACACTACACACACATACACTACACACACACCACACACATACACTACACACACACATTACACACACACTACACACACACTACACACACACATACACTACACACATATACACCACACACACTACACACATACACTACACACATACACTAGACACACACACTACACACACACTACATACACTACACACACATACATTACACACACTACACACACACACTACACACACACATACACTACACACACATACACTACACACACTACACACACACACTACACACACACTACACACACACACTACACACACTACACACACACTACACACACACATTACACACACACTACACACACACTACACATACACTACACACACATACACCACACACACTACACACACACACTACACACACACTACACACACACACTACACATACACTACACACACTACACACACACATACACTACACACACTACACACACACACTACACACATACACTACACACACAAATGTAATGGTTTCAACTGAGTTGCAGACGGAGACTTGTAGGCGACACATTTAGCAAGTTCCAACATACGGGGTAATTTTCCCCTGTACAGGATAACAACCAAAATCCTTACTCTTTGCTTCTGTCGGTAAAGTCACGTAGATCACGACGTTTCGATCGACACCACCCCACCACCACCACTACCACAACCACCACCCGACCACCACCCCACTACCACCACTACCACCACCCTCCACCACCACCCTCCACCACCACACCACCACTATCACAACCCTACCACCACCCCACTACTACCACCACCCACCACCACTATCACAACCCTACCACCACCCCACTACTACCACCACCCACCACCACCCACCACCACTATCACAACCCGACCACCATCCCACTACCACCACCCCACAACCACCACCACCCTCCACCACCACCCCACCACTATCACAACCCTACCACCACCACACCACCACTATCACAACCCTAACACCACCCCACCACCACCACCTCCACCACCACAACCACCCTCCACCACCACCCCACCACCACCACTACCACAACCCTACCACCACCCCACCACCACAACCACCCTCCACCACCACACCACCACCACCCCACCGAAAACCCAACCAGCACCACCCCACCACCACACCACCACTTCCACAACCCTACCACCACCCCACCACCACCACCCACCACCACGCCACTACCACCACAACCCTACCACCATCCCACTACCACCACCCCACTACCACCACCACCCACCACCACCACCCCACCACCACTCACCACCACCACCATCATCATCTTACAGGTAAGTGGTCTGTGTCCGTGTCGTCTGTGTATCGACCTCGACGGACTGTTGGGGGCAAGCGGTGTGAGCGAGCAGCTGCTTAAGGTGTGCCAGGGGGTGGCTGGGCACCACGGTGGCTGGGAGATGTTGACTACCTCGCCTGGTACGCAGGAGGTCGTGGGTGCGATCCTTACCCTGATGCCTGCTGCTGCTGTATATTTGGAGTTTGAGTGTCTCTCTCTCTCTCTCATCATCATCACGGTGGCTAGGAGATGTTGACTACCTCGCCTGGTACGCAGGAGGTCGTGGGTGCGAACCTTACCCTGATGCCTGCTGCTGCTGTATATTTGGAGTTTGAGTGTCTCTCTCTCTCTCATCATCATCACGGTGGCTAGGAGATGTTGACTACCTCGCCTGGTTACGCAGGAGGTCGTGGGTGCGATCCTTACCCTGATGCCTGCTGCTGCTGTATATTTGGAGTTTGAGTGTCTCTCTCTCTCTCTCATCATCATCACGGTGGTTAAGAGATGTTGACTACCTCGCCTGGTACGCAGGAGGTCGTGGGTGCGAACCTTACCCTGATGCCTGCTGCTGCTGTATATTTGGAGTTTGAGTCTCTCTCTCTCTCTCATCATCATCACGGTGGCTAGGAGATGTTGACTACCTCGCCTGGTACGCAGGAGGTCGTGGGTGCGAACCTTACCCTGATGCCTGCTGCTGCTGTATATTTGGAGTTTGAGTCTCTCTCTCTCTCTCAACATCATCACGGTGGCTAGGAGATGTTGACTACCTCGCCTGGTACGCAGGAGGTCGTGGGTGCGATCCTTACCCTGATGCCTGCTGCTGCTGCTGTATATTTGGAGTTTGAGTGTCTCTCTCTCTCTCATCATTATCACGGTGGTTAAGAGATGTTGACTACCTCGCCTGGTACGCAGGAGGTCGTGGGTGCGATCCTTACCCTGATGCCTGCTGCTGCTGTATATTTGAAGTTTGAGTGTCTCTCTCTCTCATCATCATCACGGTGGTTAGGAGATGTTGACTACCTCGCCTGGTACGCAGGAGGTCGTGGGTGCGATCCTTACCCTGATGCCTGCTGCTGCTGTATATTTGAAGTTTGAGTGTCTCTCTCTCTCATCATCATCACGGTGGTTAGGAGATGTTGACTACCTCGCCTGGTACGCAGGAGGTCGTGGGTGCGATCCTTACCCTGATGCATGCTGCTGCTGTATATTTGGAGTTTGAGTGTCTCTCTCTCCATCATCATCATCACGGTGGCTAGGAGATGTTAACTACCTCGCCTGGTGTACAGGAGGTCGTGGGTTCGATCCCGACCCTCATTCCTGATGTATATTTGGAGTTTGTGTGTCTCTCTCATCATCATCACGGTGGCTAGGAGATGTTAACTACCTCGCCTGGTACGCAGGAGGTCGTGGGTTCGATCTCGACCCTGACGACGCCTGCTGCTGCTACTGCTGCTGCTGTATATTTGGAGTTGGCGTCTTATTTTCTCGAGGACCTCCGGGTTCCCCCTCCCCGGTTTTAGAAACGTGCGCCTGGGGTGTTTGTGCGGCTGTGAACATCCACGGCACGGGTCCTCCACTTCGTTGAGTGTCTATCATTTCCGATGGCCAGGGTCGAAATGAGTGGGGCGATTACCTGGTGAATCTAAAACAGGGTTTCAGGGTAGACTTCTCCCCCAGTCTCTCTCACGTCTCGCTATTATTTTAGTTTTTACTTTTTTTTTGCGATCAGAGGTAAACGAGAAGATGCTCGCTGTAGTCGTTCATCATTTCGGGGTTTTTTCCAATGCTTCGCTTTATGTGCCCCCCTTCCCCCCCTATTTTAATGAAAGATTTCACGAAAGATTTCACGCTCTGTTTTCCTCCATCGTACCCCTTCCCCCCCTCTCTGTACCCCCCCTCACTCTCTACCCCCTCTCTCTACCCCCCCCTCACTCTCTACCCCCTCTCTCTACCCCCCCCTCACTCTCTACCCCCTCTCTCTACCCCCCCTGACTCTCTACCCCCTCTCTCTACCCCCCCTCTCTGTACCCCCTCTCTCTACCCCCCTCACTCTCTACCACCTCTCTCTACCCCCCCTCACTCTCTACCCCCTCTCTATACCCTCCCCTCACTCTCTACCCCCCCTCTCTGTACCCCCCCCTCACTCTCTACCCCCTCTCTCTACCCCCCCCTCTCTGTACCCCCTCTCTCTACCCCCAACTCACTCTCTACCACCTCTCTCTACCCCCCCTCTCTGTACCCCCTCTCTCTACCCCCCCTCTCTATTCCCCTCACTCTCTACCCCCCTCTCTGTACCCACCCCCCTCACTCTCTACCCCCTCTCTCTACCCCCCCCCCCCTCACTCTCTACCCCCTCTCTCTACCCCCCCTCACTCTCTACCCCCTCTCTCTACCCCCCCCCTTCACTCTCTACCCCATCTCTCTACCACCCCCCCTCACTCTCTACCCCCTCTCTCTACCCCCCCCCCTTCACTCTCTACCCCATCTCTCTACCCCCCCCCCCTTCACTCTCTACCCCATCTCTCTACCACCCCCCCTCACTCTCTACCCCCTCTCTCTACCCCCCCTCCCCTCTCTGTACCCCCTCTCTCTACCACCCCCTCAGTCTCTACCCCCTCTCTCCCTACTCTATGTCTATGTTCGCCCCCCTGCTTTCAAGTTAATATTTTCTCTCTCTCTCTGTCGCTCGCCCGTCAAATTAAATTGGCACGAAACGTGAGCAGACTTTAGTGGGAACGACTTAACTCGAACGTGGCAAGAAAAAAAAATTCAAAGCTAAGGCAGCGGAGCTCATTAACCCGTCTGGAACGTTCCCTTACTTCTCTTCTCCCAGCGAGACGAATCACGAAGTGTGTGTGTGTGACACTGGGACACGTGTGTATGTGTGTGTGTGAGACACTGGGACACGTGTGTGTGTGTGAGACACAGTGACACGTGTGTGTGTGTGTGACAAAAAGACACGTGTGTGTGTGTGTGACACAGAGACACGTGTGTGTTTGTGTGTGAGACACTGGGACACGTGTGTGTGTGTGTGACAAAGAGACACGTGTGTGTGTGTGTGACACAGAGACACGTGTGTGTTTGTGTGACACTGGGACACGTGTGTGTGTGTGTGACACAGGGACACGTGTGTGTGTGTGTGTGACACTGGGACACGCGTGTGTGTGTGACACTGGGACACGTGTGTGTGAGTGTGAGACACTGGGACACGTGTGTGTGTGTGTGTGTGAGACACTGGGACACGTGTGTGTGTGTGTGTGAGACACTGGGACACGTGTGTGTGTGTGTGTGTGAGACACTGGGACACGTGTGTGTGTGTGTGTGTGACACTGGGACACGTGTGTGTGAGTGTGAGACACTGGGACACGTGTGTGTGTGTGTGTGTGAGACACTGGGACACGTGTGTGTGTGTGTGTGAGACACTGGGACACGTGTGTGTGTGTGTGTGTGACACAGGGACACGTGTGTGTGTGTGTGTGTGACACTGGGACACGTGTGTGTGTGTGTGAGACACTGGGACACGTGTGTGTGTGTGTGAGACACTGGGACACGTGTGTGTGTGTGAGACACTGGGACCCGTGTGTGTGAGTGACACAAGAACACGTGTGTGTGTTTGTGTGACACAGCGACACGTGTGTGTGTGTGACACAGAGACACGTGTGTGTGTGAGACACAGGGACACGTGTGTGTGAGTGTGTGACACTGAGACACGTGTGTGTGTGTGTGTATGAGACACTGGGACACGTGTGTGTGTGTGACACTGGGACACGTGTGTGTGTGACACAGGGACACGTGTGTGTGTGTGACACAGGGACATGTGTGTGTGTGACACTGAGACACGTGTGTGACACAGGGACATGTGTGTGTGAGACACAGAGACACGTGTGTGTGTGTGACACAGGGACACGTGTGTGTGTGTGACACTGGGACACGTGTGTGTATGTGTGTGACACAGGGACACGTGTGTGTGTGTGACACTGGGACACGTGTGTGTGTGTGTGACAGAGACACGTGTGTTTGTGTGTGTGACACAGAGACACGTGTGTGTGTGTGTGACACAGAGACACGTGTGTGTGCGTGTGACACAGGGACACGTGTGTGTGTGTGTGTGACACTGGGACACGTGTGTGTGTGTGAGACACAGGGACACGTGTGTGTGTGTGAGACACAGGGACACGTGTGTGTGTGTGTGACACTGGGACACGTGTGTGTGTGTGAGACACAGGGACACGTGTGTGTGTGTGAGACACAGGGACACGTGTGTGTGTGTGAAACACAGGGACACGTGTGTGTGTGACACAGGGACACGTGTGTGTGTGACAGAGAGACACGTGTGTGTGTGTGACACTGGGACACGTGTGTGTGTGTGAGACACAGGGACACGTGTGTGTGTGTGTGACAGAGAGACACGTGTGTGTGTGTGACACAGGGACACGTGTGTGTGAGACACAGAGACACGTGTGTGTGTGTGTGTGACACTGGGACACGTGTGTGTGTGTGTTATTGGAGCGACCGGCAACGTGACTCGCGATACGGTCATCACCCACCCACCCACACCCAAACACACCCACCCACTCACACACACACACACCAACACCCACCCACACCCACTCACTCACACCACCCACACCCACCCACTCACACCCACACCACTAACACACACCCACTCACACCCACACCCACCCACACCACCCACACCCACCCACACTCACCCACCGACACCACCCACATCCACCCACTCACAACACCCACCCCCACCCAATCCCACCCACACCACCCACACCGACCCACCCACACCCACACCACCCACACCGACCCACTCACACACACACCCACCCACCCACACCACCCACACCCACCCACTCACAACACCCACCCACACCCACCCACACCCACCCACACCACCCACCCACCCCCAACCACTCACCCCCACCCACACTCACCCACACCCACCCACACTCACCCACCCACACCACCCACACCCACCCACTCACAACACCCACCCACACCCACCCACACCCACCCACACCACCCACCCACACCCAACCACTCACACCCACCCACACTCACCCACACCCACCCACACTCACCCACCCACACCACCCGCACCCACCCACTCACACCCACCCACACCCACTCACACACACTCACCCACACCCACCCACTCACACACACCCACACCCACCCACTCACACACACTCGCCCACACCCACCCACTCACACACACCCACCCACACCCACTCACACCCACACCCACACCACCGACACCGACCCACTCACACCCACACCACCCACACCCACCCACACCCACCCACACTACCCACACCCACCCACTCACAACACCCACTCACACCCACACCCACCCACACCCACTCACACACACCCACCCACACCACCCACACCCACCCACCCACACCCACTCACTCACACCCACTCACCCACACCACCCACACCACCCACACCCACCACCCACACCCACCCAGCCCATGACATAGTTGTGCTCGTTGTTCCTTGTTGTTGTTGTTGTTGATTGTTGCTTAATGTTGTTGTTGTTGTTGATTGTTGCTTAATGTTGTTGTTGTTGATAGTCATGCTAGATGTTGCGTGCTGTTGTTGATGTTGGTCAGTTTCACGCCACGTTTCACCACTCACAAGCGCTCCTCGGCTTCTCCTCTAACCTATTGTGGCAATTGCAATAATGATTATTATTATAATTATTAATTAGCATGAACTTATCTATCCGGGCAGGCCAACACTCTACGTTAGTGGGGCAGTCGTTCATCAGGACCCTCCAACCACGACTCTTCTTTTTATTAGACACTTTCTTTTAACTTACTCTGTCCATTGTTGTTGTTGTTGTTGTATCCTCAAATCTTCAATTCCCAATGTGGTATCGACTGCAAACTTGGTATACTCATGTCAAACTGATGACAATACTATATTATTCATTGTTTTTTTTTCGGTAAAGTCACGTATGTAGAAATACAATAAAAAGTTATTATACAATAAAAAGTTATTGTATTTCTACTTTATTTTTTTTATGATATAATATAGTATTAATGTAGAATTAAAGCGTTCGCGACTGCATAAAGTGTATGTGCTTTAATAAATTTTATTTTATGTAGAAATACAATAAAATGTATTGTATTTCTACATAGAATAAAATTTATTAATATAGAATAGAATAAAATGTATTAAAGTACACAATGTTTTGTATTTCTACATACGTGACTTTACCGACAAAAAAAAACAATGAGTAATTTATGCAGTCACGAAAGCTTTAATTCTATATTAATACTATATTACATCATAAAAAAATCAAGTATCTTTAAACAATATTTTTTATATATACGTTATGTTTCGGCATGGGTCTAATTGTCTACGTTGCCTGTAAGTGGCCACGGTCACCTTACGTTGTGGCAAGCTTCGGGACTACTTCCTGGAGTCATTACTAGTACGGTACATTTAATAAAAGCGTGTTTTTAATTTTTTTTAAAAAAATTCAATGTTACGTATTTTCTATCATGTCGCTCGTAAAATATTCTCACGAGCTGGGGAGCCATCAGCGCCCCGGTGCTACGGACATCAACAAATTCCCCACGTGTGCGTGCCCTGCAGCCGAGTACCGGCACGGAACCAGGGGGTAGTCACCGCTCGATTCGCTCGGGTGTCCGACGGCGAACTCCGCAAATGCTTGCCCGGTATCGCCGGCACGCTCGGCTCGACCCCACCGCTGCCATCCCACGTGCGCGCGACGCCACATCTCCCCCCACACCCACACCCCCCCACCCCCCCCCCACCCCACCCACCCCACCCACTCCCCCCACAACTCACCCGCCCGACGTTTTCTCCGCTCACCAGGTGGACCTTCGACGCGCGATGGTCCACCTCCACCCTGCCCGGTGAGGCTTGGTGATGGGAGAGGATGAAATTGGAGCTCAAAAGAAGAACATCACAGACAGGAACAGTCCACCCCAACCCCCCACCCCGTCCAACGTTGTTTGCGGGAAAAGCTACGCAGACAGATCTCCACCACCACCACCCCCCACCCCTCCCGTACCGGTTGGAGTTTTTGCGATCTGCCACAAATTTGTCCGTGGTCCCCACCCCTAAGCCGCGTCCACGCTGCAACAAACCATGGCAGCAGCAGATGCTGATGAAGGCTGATGGTGCACAAATGGAAAATGAGAAACTCTCCGATGGTAGTGGTGGTGCGACTGTGGTCATCCGGGGCACTCCGAATAAGTACGGCGTGTGACGTCGCTTGAAGAAGATGAAGGGATCTCAGCGCTAGCTCTGTGATATCCACTTCCTTGGGGCCCTACCGTGTGAACCAGCGTCACTTGAAGAAGAAGAAGAAGAAGAAGAAGAAGAATGGATCTCAGCGCTAGCTCCGTGATATCCACTTCCTTGGGGCCCTACCGTGTGAACCAGCGTCACTTGAAGAAGAAGAAGAATGGATCTCAGTGCTAGCTCTGTGATATCCACTTCCTTGGGGCCCTACCGTGTGAACCAGCGTCACTTGAAGAAGAAGAAGAAGAATGGATCTCAGTGCTAGCTCTGTGATATCCACTTCCTGGGCCCTACCGTGTGAAAAAGCGTCACTTGAAGAAGAATGGATCTCAGAGCTAGGTCTGTGATATCCACTTCCGTGGGGCCCTACCGTGTGAACCAGCGTCACTTGAAGAAGAAGAAGGGATCTCAGAGCTAGCTCTGTGATATCCACTTCCTGGGCTCTACCGTGTGAACCAGCGTCACTTGAAGAAGAAGAATGGATCTCAGAGCTAGCTCTGTGATATCCACTTCCGTGGGCCCTACCGTGTGAACCAGCGTCACTTGAAGAAGAAGAAGAAGAATGGATCTCAGAGCTAGCTCTGTGATATCCACTTCCTTGGGGCCCTACCGTGTGAACCAGCGTCACTTGAAGTAGAAGAAGAATGGATCTCAGAGCTAGGTCTGTGATATCCACTTCCGTGGGCCCTACCGTGTGAACCAGCGTCACTTGAAGAAGAAGAAGAATGGATCTCAGCGCTAGCTCTGTGATATCCACTTCCTTGGGGCCCTACCGTGTGAACCAGCGTCACTTGAAGTAGAAGAATGGATCTCAGTGCTAGCTCTGTGATATCCACTTCCGTGGGCCCTACCGTGTGAACCAGCGTCACTTGAAGAAGAAGAAGGGATCTCAGCGCCAGCTCTGTGATATCCACTTCCGTGGGCCCTACCGTGTGAACCAGCGTCACTTGAAGAAGAAGAATGGATCTCAGAGCTAGCTCTGTGATATCCACTTCCGTGGGGCCCTACCGTGTGAACCAGCGTCGCTTGAAGAAGAGGAATGGATCTCAGCGCTAGCTCTGTGATATCCACTTCCGTGGGGCCCTACCGTGTGAACCAGCGTCACTTGAAGTAGAAGAATGGATCTCAGCGCTAGCTCTGTGATATCCACTTCCGTGGGGCCCTACCGTGTGAACCAGCGTCGCTTGAAGAAGAGGAATGGATCTCAGCGCTAGCTCTGTGATATCCACTTCCGTGGGGCCCTACCGTGTGAACCAGCGTCACTTGAAGAAGAAGAATGGATCTCAGTGCTAGCTCTGTGATATCCACTTCTGTGGGGCTCTACCGTGTGAACCAGCGTCACTTGAAGTAGAAGAATGGATCTCAGCGCTAGCTCTGTGATATCCACTTCCTTGGGGCCCTACCGTGTGAACCAGCGTCGCTTGAAGAAGAAGAAGAAGAAGAAGAAGAAGAAGAAGAAGAAGAAGAAGAAGAAGAAGAAGAAGAAGAAGAGAAGAAGAAGAAGAAGAAGAAGAAGAAGAAGAAGAAGAAGGGATCTCAGCGCTAGCTCTGTGATATCCACTTCCTTGGGGCCCTACCGTGTGAACTAGCGTCACTTGAAGAAAAAGAATGGATCTCAGTGCTAGCTCTGTGATATCCACTTCCGTGGGGCCCTACCGTGTGAACCAGCGTCGCTTGAACAAGAAGAGGAAGGGATCTCAGTGCTAGATCTGTGATATCCACTTCCGTGGGGCCCTACCGTGTGAACCAGCGTCACTTGAAGAAGAGAAGGGATCTCAGAGCTAGCTCTGTGATATCCACTTCCGCTTGCAAAAGTCATCCGATCGGACCTCTTGGTCTCGTGACGTGATGGCCGATTGCAGAATCGGGATAACATTTCACGTGCGAAGGAGGAGTGGGGGTGGGGGGGTGGTGGGTGAGTGGCAAATAGCGAGGACACACACGTGGCACCACGATCACCCACGGACACACGATCACCCACGGACACACGATCACCCACGGACACACGATCACCCACGGAACACACGATCACCCACGGAACACACGATCACCCACGGACACACGATCACCCACGGAACACGATCACCCACGGAACACACGATCACCCACGGAACACACGATCACCCACAGACACACGATCACCCACGGATACACGATCACCCACGGAACACACGATCACCCACGGAACACACGATCACCCACGGACACACGATCACCCACGGAACACACGATCACCCACGGAACACACGATCACCCACGGAACACACGATCACCCACGGAACACACGATCACCCACGGACACACGATCACCCACGGACACACGATCACCCACGGAACACACGATCACCCACGGAACACACGATCACCCACGGACACACGATCACCCACGGAACACACGATCACCCACGGAACACACGATCACCCACGGACACACGATCACCCACGGAACACACGATCACCCACGGAACACACGATCACCCACGGAACACACGATCACCCACGGAACACACGATCACCCACGGACACACGATCACCCACGGACACACGATCACCCACGGAACACACGATCACCCACGGAACACACGATCACCCACTGAACACACGATCACCCACGGAACACACGATCACCCACAGACACACGATCACCCACGGACACACGATCACCCACGGAACACACGATCACCCACGGACACACGATCACCCACGGACACACGATCACCCACGGATACACGATCACCCACGGAACACACGATCACCCACGGAACACACGATCACCCACGGAACACGATCACCCACGGACACACGATCACCCACGGAACACGATCACCCACGGACACACGATCACCCACGGAACACGATCACCCACGGACACACGATCACCCACGGAACACACGATCACCCACGGACACACGATCACCCACGGACACACGATCACCCACGGAACACACGATCACCCACGGACACACGATCACTCACGGACACACGATCACCCACGGAACACACGATCACCCACGGAACACACGATCACCCACGGACACACGATCACCCACGGAACACACGATCACCCACGGAACACGATCACCCACGGACACACGATCACCCACGGACACACGATCACTCATGGACACACGATCACCCACGGAACACACGATCACCCACGGAACACACGATCACCCACGGAACACACGATCACCCACGAAACACGATCACCCACGGAACACACGATCACCCACGGAACACACGATCACCCACGGAACACACGATCACCCACGGACACACGATCACCCACGGAACACGATCACCCACGGAACACACGATCACCCACGGAACACGATCACCCACGGACACACGATCACCCACGAAACACGATCACCCACGGAACACACGATCACCCACGGAACACACGATCACCCACGGAACACACGATCACCCACGGAACACACGATCACCCACGGAACACGATCACCCATGGACACACGATCACCCACGGAACACACGATCACCCACGGACACACAATCACCCACGGAACACACGATCACCCACGGACACACGATCACCCACGGAACACACGATCACCCACGGAACACACGATCACCCACGGAACACACGATCACCCACGGAACACACGATCACCCACGGACACACGATCACCCACGGAACACACGATCACCCACGGACACACGATCACCCACGGAACACACGATCACCCACGGACACACGATCACCCACGGAACACGATCACCCACGGACACACGATCACCCACGAAACACGATCACCCACGGAACACACGATCACCCACGGAACACACGATCACCCACGGAACACACGATCACCCACGGAACACACGATCACCCACGGAACACACGATCACCCACGGAACACGATCACCCACGGAACACACGATCACCCACGGACACACCGTCTAGCTTCACAAACATCCGTGCGGCGATCAGACAACTTCCTCGCCTTCACGGCGCTCGTTCGGAGTCCGCGGCAGCTGAAACCACTGGGGAACTCTGCGCAGTGTCTGCACGGAGGCGTGCGAACGCACGATCGCAACAATTGCCCGAGCTCTGCGTTCCTATAGAGGCGACGCTCGATCCCCCGTACGGATGGGAATGAGCCCGCTTGCTGTGCCGGCATGCAAATCGTGGCCACGAGCCATTCAGATGTGCAAGGGTCCGGTCGCACCGCGTGGCCTCTGCAGGGACCTCCCCCAACTCTGCCTCCGTCCCCCCCTTCCTCCATCCCTATCCCTCCCTTCCATCCCTCACTCCCTCCCCGCATCTCTCCCTCCCCCCCGCTCCCCCCCCGTCCCTCCCTCCATTCCTCCAACCCTCCATCCCTCCCCCGTCCTTCTCTCCCTCCTCCCCTCCTTCCCTCCCTCCTCCTTCCCCATTCCATCCCTCCCTCCATCCCTCCCTCCATCCCTCCCCCATCCGTCATTCCCCCCTCCCTCCCTCCTTCCCTCCTTCCCTCCTTCCCTCTCTCCCTCTCTCCCCTCCCTCCTCCCCTCCATCCCTCCCTCCTTCCCTCCCCCGTCCCTCATTCCCCACTCCCTCCTCCCCTCCTTCCCTCTCTCCCTCCTCCCCTCCCTCCTCCCCTCCCTCCCTCCCTCCCTCCATCCCTCCCTCCATTCCTCCCTCTCTCCTTACTTCCCTCTCTCCCTCCTTCCTTCTCTCCCTCCCTCCCCTCCCTCCCTCCTTACTTCTCTCCGACACCTCCCTCCCCCCGTGGCATCGGCCACCAAACCCCGTGGCTAAGGGAATTGAATCGCTGCCCAACATTGCAACGAATCTCGGGGTGGAGACGTGGGGGGTGGGGGGTGGGGGGTGGGGGGTGGGGGGTGGGGGAGGTCGGAGGTCAGCGAGCGTTTAGAATTGGATCGCGGGTTAGAGGGGCGAACAGGAGAAATTGAATAACATCGCGAGTTCATGATTCATCGGGAGTTGACATCATGTCGGTTGCTTATATATATATGAAACATGTATTGTTGTTATTATTAGCTGGTGGACGAGGAGGAGGAGGAGGAGGACGGGGGAGGAGGGAAGAGTTAGGAGGGAGGAGGAGGGGGCAGGAGGAGGAGGAGGATCTGAATCTGTATTGAGACTGGAGGAGCAGGAGGAGGACTCCTGTGAGCTGCTTAGCGACATTGTTTTTCACGGATGTCCAGTTCGGGTGCACGGGGGCCGATCACAATTTTCTTAGTCGATCGTTCCCGGAGCACCTCGTGGCATTCACGGTTCTAACTCGCCGAGTGTACAAGAGGAGGTCGCGGTTTGATCTCGACCCTGATACCTTGCTGTATACTTGGAGTTTGCGTGTCTCTCTCTCTCCCTGTTGTGAGATGTTAACTACCTCGCCTGGTAAACAGGAGGCAATGGGTTCAATCCTGACCCCTGATGCCTGCTGCTGTATATTTGGAGTTTGCGTGTTTCTCTCATCATCATCATCACGGTGGCTAGGAGATGTTAACTACCTCGCCTGGTATACAGGAGGTCGTGGATTCGATCTCTACCCCTAACGCCTGCTGTATTTTCTGTCTCTCTCTCTGTCTCTCTCTCGCCGTGGCCGCGTGGATTTTTCTCCACACGTTTCGAGCAATTGGCTGCTGATAAACGTTTCCACGCGATGGTGATGATGATAAGCCCCTTGGTAGAGCTATCATTTGTGGCCAGGTCGCTTCTGAGAAAGGAGCTACACATCTCAGCGGAGGGCATTACCTGCTAAAAATCACAGCAGCTTGAGCCTCCCGGAGAGATAAGCAGATTAACTTTTTGCGATTTGTACTTTTAACTCTTTTACGAATGTATTATTAGTGCTTTTGCTTACCTTGCCGATGCTTTGCACGCCGATAATTTGCTTTGTTTGTGCGTTGCGTTTCGTTGTTTTCGCGTTTAGAAACCCCCCATGGCCACCTTCTGGATATCTGTGACGAAATAGCTTCGCAACTCATCGGATTCCCATCGCAGCATAAATAAATATTCTGATGATTCCGAAGTGCAAATTACCCATTTAAATCGGTTTTCTCTTTTCAAGAGCGGTCGAACTTTTTCAACAGCCGAGCTTTGCCTGGGGTTAGATCGCTTAAACATAACCGTGTCGTTATACCCGCCACCACCCGACACAGCCAATGAGTCATTGTGTTTGTCACGTCAACAAAACGTGGCCAGTTCGTTGCTAGTACAGCGCACGCCGGGTTGTGCCTTGGAGGGTAGAAACCCACTGCAACGTTTACAATCCGAGTGCAGCGTTTCGCAACGTGTTCATCATCAGGCGATAGCCAGAGATTTGTTGAGAAATCATCCTCCGATTGTTGGGTCTTAGAGAGGGATGCAAACAAACAAAAACAAGCCCCTAATGTGGAGCGGATATTTCTTTTGCAGAGAGTCACAGGCGGAGGCGAAAGGAAATAATTATTGAGCCTGGACTCGGATATCACGAGGCCTATCGTGTGAACAGATATGCGTAAATGCTAATTTAAGTAGAAAAAGCTAATAAAAGAAACACACACAATTACCAATCAGAACAAGTGGGTTTCTAAAGGGACCGCGTCGCTTGATAAATATTCGGGACGCATCCTGCAGACAGAAGGAGGCCTGAACAATGTAAAGCGTCACAGAAGTTAAACAAAGTCACACAAAGTTACACAAAGCATACGCAAAGCTACACACAGTTACACAAAGTTACACAAAATTACACACAGTTACACAACGTTGCACAAAGCATACGCAAAGCTACACACAGTTACACAAAGTTACACAAAGCATACGCAAAGCTACACACAGTTACAGTTACACAAAGCATACGCAAAGCTACACAGTTACACAAAGCTCACACAAAGTTACACAACGCCTACATAAACTTACACAAAGTTACACAATGCCTACACAAAGCTACACAACGCCCACACAGAGCTTACACAAAGTTACACAAAGCAACACAGAGCATACGCAAAAGCTACACACAGTTACATAATGCTTACACAACGTTACACAACGCCTACATAAAATTACACAACGTTACACAACGATCACACATAGCTTACACAACGTTGCACAAAGTTGCACAAAGTTGCACAAAGTTCTAGATTTGAAGCTTTCGTGACTGCAAGGAATCCATACGCTATGGTTCTTTCGGTAAAGTCACGTGAGATAGAAAACAGAATAAAAGGAAACACGACGTTTCGGTCGCAACACAAGCGTCCGTCTTCAGGTGATAAAAACGATCTGCTGTTGTGATCCAGCCCCACCCGTCCCTTCAAACCGCAAACCCTCCCACCGTCTCACCCGTGAACTCCTACGGCCATAATATAACACTAGGGTGTCATTAGAACTCGTTTGCCAGTTTCACAATATAACACTAGGGTGTCATTAGACCGCCATTGCCAGTAACACAATATAACACTAGGGTGTCATTAGAACTCCTTTGCCAGTAACACAATATAACACTAGGGTGTCATTAGACCTCCATTGCCAGTAACACAATATAACACTAGGGTGTCATTAGACCTCCATTGCCAGTAACACAATATAACACTAGGGTGTCATTAGACCTCCTTTTGCCAGTAACACAATATAACACTAGGGTGTCATTAGACCTCCTTTAACCAGTAACACAATATAACACTAGGGTGTCATTAGACCTCCTTTTGCCAGTAACACAATATAACACTAGGGTGTCATTAGAACTCGTTTGCCAGTAACACAATATAACACTAGGGTGTCATTAGACCTCCTTTTGCCAGTAACACAATATAACACTAGGGTGTCATTAGACCTCCTTTTGCCAGTAACACAATATAACACTAGGGTGTCATTAGACCTCCTTTAACCAGTAACACAATATAACACTAGGGTGTCATTAGACCTCCTTTTGCCAGTAACACAATATAACACTAGGGTGTCATTAGAACTCGTTTGCCAGTAACACAATATAACACTAGGGTGTCATTAGAACTCCTTTTGCCAGTAACACAATATAACACTAGGGTGTCATTAGACCTCCATTGCCAGTAACACAATATAACACTAGGGTGTCATTAGACCTCCTTTTGCCAGTAACACAATATAACACTAGGGTGTCATTGGACCTCCATTGCCAGTATCACAATATAACACTAGGGTGTCATTGGACCTCCATTGCCAGTATCACAATATAACACTAGGGTGTCATTAGACCTCCATTGCCAGTAACACAATACAACACTAGGGTGTCATTAGACCTCCTTTTGCCAGTAACACAATATAACACTAGGGTGTCATTAGAACTCGTTTGCCAGTAACACAATATAACACTAGGGTGTCATTAGAACTCCTTTTGCCAGTAACACAATATAACACTAGGGTGTCATTAGACCTCCATTGCCAGTAACACAATATAACACTAGGGTGTCATTAGACCTCCTTTTGCCAGTAACACAATATAACACTAGGGTGTCATTAGACCTCCATTGCCAGTAACACAATATAACACTAGGGTGTCATTGGACCTCCATTGCCAGTATCACAATATAACACTAGGGTGTCATTGGACCTCCATTGCCAGTATCACAATATAACACTAGGGTGTCATTAGACCTCCATTGCCAGTAACACAATATAATACTAGGGTGTCATTGGACCTCCATTGCCAGTATCACAATATAACACTAGGGTGTCATTAGACCTCCATTGCCAGTAACACAATATAACACTAGGGTGTCATTAGACCTCCATTGCCAGTAACACAATATAACACTAGGGTGTCATTAGACCTCGTTTGACAGTAACACAATATAACACTAGGGTGTCATTAGAACTCCATTGCCAGTAACACAATATAACACTAGGGTGTCATTAGACCTCCATTGCCAGTAACACAATATAACACTAGGGTGTCATTAGACCTCCATTGCCAATAACACAATATAACACTAGGGTGTCATTAGACCTCCATTGCCAGTAACACAATATAACACTAGGGTGTCATTAGACCTCCTTTTGCCAGTAACACAATATAACACTAGGGTGTCAATAGACCTCCTTTTGCCAGTAACACAATATAACACTATGGTGTCATTAGACCTACTTTTGCCAGTAACACAATATAACACTAGGGTGTCATTAGGACTCCTTTGCCAGTAACACAATATAACACTAGGGTGTCATTAGACCTCCTTTTACCAGTAACACAATATAACACTAGGGTGTCATTAGACCTCCTTTTGCCAGTAACACAATATAACACTAGGGTGTCATTAGACCTCCTTTTACCAGTAACACAATATAACACTAGGGTGTCATTAGACCTCCTTTTGCCAGTAACACAATATAGCACTAGGGTGTCCATAGACCTCCATTGCCAGTACCACAATATAACACTAGGGTGTCATTAGGCCTCCATTGCCAGTAACACAATATAACACTAGGGTGTCATTAGACCTCCTTTTGCCAGTAACACAATATAACACTAGGGTGTCATTAGAACTCCTTTGCCAGTAACACAATATAACACTAGGGTGTCATTAGACCTCCATTGCCAGTAACACAATATAACACTAGGGTGTCATTAGACCTCCATTGCCAGTAACACAATACAACACTAGGGTTTCATTAGATCTCCTTTTGCCAGTAACACAATATAACACTAGGGTGTCATTAGACCTCCATTGCCAGTAACACAATATAACACTAGGGTGTCATTAGACCTCCTTTTGCCAGTAACACAATATAACACTAGGGTGTCATTAGACCTCCATTGCCAGTAACACAATATAACACTAGGGTGTCATTAGACCTCCTTTTGCCAGTAACACAATATAACACTAGGGTGTCATTAGACCTCCATTGCCAGTAACACAATATAACACTAGGGTGTCAATAGACCTCCATTGCCAGTAACACAATATAACACTAGGGTGTCATTAGACCTCCTTTTGCCAGTAACACAATATAACACTAGGGTGTCATGAGACCTCGTTTGCCAGTAGCACAGTATAACACGAGGGTGTCATTAGACCTCCTTTTGCCAGTAACACAATATAACACTAGGGTGTCATTAGACCTCCTTTTGCCAGTAACACAATATAACACTAGGGTGTCATTAGACCTGCATTGCCAGTAACACAATATAACACTAGGGTGTCATTAGACCTCCTTTTGCCAGTAACACAATATAACACTAGGGTGTCATTAGACCTCCTTTTGCCAGTAACACAATATAACACTAGGGTGTCATTAGACCTCCTTTTGCCAGTAACACAATATAACACTAGGGTGTCATTAGACCTCCGTTTGCCAGTAACACAATATAACACTAGGGTGTCATTAGACCTCCATTGCCAGTAACACAATATAATATTAGGGTGTTTCCCCTTTTTTCTGGCAACAAAAGTGAAACCTTTTTTTCTCGAGGATTCATGTCTACTGCATTGACCGCAATACTTGCAGGTCAAAATGCAAACAAAAAAAAACACACTCTGATAATAAATGCATTGTCCTTGAAACTTATTGTTCCCGGCAAAAGGAGGTCCAATGATGTACATCCTACAGCCACGTTTCGACAAAACTCCTTGCCTTATAGAAAGCCACAACACCAGACCATTTTTTTCTTAACCTGAAGACGGACGATTGTTTTTCTCGTACCAACTTTTACCCATCTACGCGACCTTTACCGAAAGAAGCGGAGAGTATTTGAGTAACACTTTAAAGAGAAAACAAACAAACACAATATCTCGCGCCGAGATGAGAGAGAGAGAGAGGGAAAATGAAGCTCTTGAAAATTATAGTCACATCGGTTCAATCCCACTGGCCTAATTTCTCATTTAAAACAAAACAAAAAAAAACTTGTTACTTTGAAATGTTATTCGGATTCTTTTTCCCCTCCAACACGCTGCCACCACCACCACCACCACAACCACCACCGTTTTTTTTTCCTTCATTGAACGCGTTTTAATGATACGCCTATGCACGTTGATCATTTTGAATAAATCCCCAGCCAATTACATTCCAGTCGCGCCACTGGGGTTGGCTGCGCTAATCGAGCGGCGATTGGCAGCGGCGCCGTCTTGAGAGAGTCCGACGATGAGCGGCGATGATGACGACGACGATGACGACGATCATGACGATGATGACGATGTCGATGATGATGATGACGGCGATGATGACGACGAGCGGCGATGACGACGATGATGATGACGACGACGAATACGACGATGATGACGATCATGACGATTATGACGATTACGATGATTATGACGATGACGAATACGATGATGATGACGATGTTGATGATGACGATGATGATGATGATGAGAATGATGACTATGATGATGATGACGATGTTGATGACGATGATGACGATGTTGATGACGATGTTGATGACGATGATGACGATGTTGATGATGATGACGATGATGAGGATGATGACGATGTCGATGATGATGATGACGATGATGATGACGACGATTATGACGATTACGATGATTATGACGATGACGACGATGACAATTATGATGACGATGTTGATGATGACGATGATGATGATGATGATGAGAATGATGACTATGATGATGATGACGATGTTGATGATGATGATGATGACGATGATGACGATGATGTTGATGATGACGATGATGACGATGATGTTGATGATGACGATGATGACGATTACAATGATTATGACGATGACGACGATGACAATGATGATGACGATGTTGATGATGATGATGATGAGAATGATGACTATGATGATGATGACGATGTTGATGATGACGATGATGACGATGTTGACGATGTTGACGATGAGGATGATGATAACGACGATGACGATGATGACAATGATGATTTTGACTATTATGACGATGACGACAATGCTGATAATGATGACGACGATGATGAGGCAGGAGAGAGCGTGGAGGGGAGTGGAGTGAGATGAGAGGGGAGAGGTAGGAGAGAGCGTGGAGGGGAGTGGAGCGAGATGAGAGGGGAGAGGTAGGAGAGAGCGTGGAGGGGAGTGGAGTGAGATGAGAGGGAGAGGTAGGAGAGAGCGTGGAGGGGAGTGGAGCGAGATGAGAGGGGAGAGGCAGGAGAGAGCGTGGAGGGGAGTGGAGCGAGATGAGAGGGGAGAGATAGGAGAGAGCGTGGAGGGGAGTGGAGTGAGATGAGAGGGGAGAGGCAGGAGAGAGCGTGGAGGGGAGTGGAGCGAGATGAGAGGGGAGAGGCAGGAGAGAGCGTGGAGGGGAGTGGAGCGAGATGAGAGGGTAGAGGTAGGAGAGAGCGTGGAGGGGAGTGGAGCGAGATGAGAGGGGAGAGGCAGGAGAGAGCGTGGAGGGGAGTGGAGCGAGATGAGAGGGGAGATGTAGGAGAGAGCGTGGAGGGGAGTGGAGTGAGATGAGAGGGGAGAGGCAGGAGAGAGCGTGGAGGGGAGTGGAGCGAGATGAGAGGGGAGAGATAGGAGAGAGCGTGGAGGGGAGTGGAGTGAGATGAGAGGGGAGAGGCAGGAGAGAGCGTGGAGGGGAGTGGAGCGAGATGAGAGGGGAGAGGCAGGAGAGAGCGTGGAGGGGAGTGGAGCGAGATGAGAGGGTAGAGGTAGGAGAGAGCGTGGAGGGGAGTGGAGCGAGATGAGAGGGGAGAGGCAGGAGAGAGCGTGGAGGGGAGTGGAGCGAGATGAGAGGGGAGATGTAGGAGAGAGCGTGGAGGGGAGTGGAGTGAGATGAGAGGGGAGAGGCAGGAGAGAGCGTGGAGGGGAGTGGAGCGAGATGAGAGGGGAGAGGCAGGAGAGAGCGTGGAGGGGAGTGGAGCGAGATGAGAGGGTAGAGGTAGGAGAGAGCGTGGAGGGGAGTGGAGCGAGATGAGAGGGGAGAGGCAGGAGAGTCAGGGGAGTGGAGCGAGATGAGAGAGGGGAGAGACAGGCTGCGGGAGTCACGTGATCGGGTGATGAAGACGTGGAGTCTGATCTCGACATTGCCCTGGGGTCGGAGCGATCCTCTTTGCACGGGACGTGAGTAGCTCGCCGTGGGAGGGCGGGGATGAGGTGAAGGAAGGGGGGGGGTGCAGAACCGGGTTGGAGTGGCCGATAAAGACAAAGACCCCCCGTGTAGCCTCTAACAGTCTGCAGGTGCAAGTGCTGTGAGCGAGCACGCTATGAAGGCCGGCACGGCACACGATGGGGTGGGTGGTTAGCACCACGCCCGGCCGCCTTTGTCTCCCCCAGTAGGGGGGGGGGGGTAGGGGGGAGTGGGGGGAGGGAGCGTAGGAGGGAGTGGGGGGGGGGTGTGGGGTGGGGGGTAGGGATGGTGAGGGGGGGACGCTCACCAGCTCCCCCCAATGCACTCCGTCAGTGGCACCCCTGGGAATATTTCTGCGTCTGCCGTGAAGGGGTTTTGGGTCGCCACGTAGTCCGTGAGCTGTGGGCCTCCACGTAACGGCGACTGTCACTTCCCCCCCAACCCCCAACCCCCCCCCCCCCCCCCCTCTGGCCATCGCCATGTACGGTGCGAAAGAAATTCAACGTACGCACGTGCATCAGTACAATCGGAGATTTTGCCGGTGTCGATATCGGCCGATTTGACATTGTACCGCGCGCAATGTCTACAGATGCTTCTAAAGCTTCCAGCAGTTATTTCTCTCTCTCTCTCTCTCTATCCCTCTATCTCACCTCTTTATCTCTCATCAATTTATCGCATCGCATTCTCTCTCTAATCGCTCTATCTCAAGTAATCTCGTCACATTCTTTCGGAATCCCTTCATCTCATCAATCTGTCTTATCACTTTCTCTCTCATCACATTCTCTCTCTCTCTCTCCATCACTCTCTCTCTCTCATCACTTCATCTCATCACATTCTCTCTCATTACGAAAGCCCATCACTTCATTTCTCTCTCTCGATGCATCAGTCGTGTAGAGATCCAGATGCGATTCGTGGAGTAGCGAAGGAGATAACTCTGATGGCTTGTCGCGTAAGTGTTCAACCGATATCGTGATTGTCAGTGGGAATTTGTCCAACATTAAGTGCAGAACCAAATGTTTCCGTGATGGGGTTATGTTTTTGTTTGCAGACAATGCCGACAGGACTAAGACCATCAATACACGGCACTTGAGATCCCAATGTAATCATTACTCAATCTTTATGAATCTGTGGGTCTCTATGTGACTCTGTGTCTCTACGCCAATCTATGGGTCTCTACTTGAATGTATGGGTCTCTACCTGAGTCTAAGGATCTCTAGCCGAGTATATGGATCTTCATGGCAGTCTATGGGAATCTACTCGAGTCTATGGGTATCTGTGTAATCTATAGGTATCCGTATGAGTATGGGTCTCTGCATGAGTATGGGTGTCGATGTGAGCCTATGGCTCTCTATGTAAGTATTTGGGTCTTTGTGTAATTATATGTATCTCTGTGTAAGTATATGGGTCTCTGTATGAGTATGGGTCTCTACGTGAGTCTATGGGTATTAATGCTAGTCTGTGGGTCTCTATGTCAGTCTCAGAGTCTCTGTATGAGTATGGGTCTCTACTCCATGCGAGTCTATTTCTCTCCACATGGCTCTATGCTCTCTAAGCCAGTCTACGTGTCTCTATGTAGGTATATTGTTCTCTGTGTGAGTATGGGTCTCTACTCCATGCGAGTCTATTTCTCTCCACATGGCTCTAAGACTCTCTAAGCCAGGCTACGTGTCTCTATGTAGGTATATAGTTCTCTGTATGAGTATGGGTCTCTACTCCATGCGAGTCTATTTCTCTCCACATGGCTCTCTAAGACAGTCTACGTGTCTCTATGTAGGTATATAGTTCTCTGTATGAGTATGCGTCTCTACTCCATGCGAGTCTATTTCTCTGCACATTGCTCTAAGGCTCTCTAAGCCAGGCTACGTGTCTCTATGTAGGTATATAGTTCTCTGTATGAGTATGGGTCTCTACTCCATGCGAGTCTATTTCTCTCCGCATGGCTCTAAGGCTCTCTAAACCAGGCTACGTGTCTCTATGTAGGTATATAGTTATCTGTATGAGTATGGATCTCTACTCCATGCGAGTCTATTTCTCTCCACATGGCTCTCTAATCCAGGCTACATGTCTCTACGTAGTTATATAGTTCTCTGTATGAGTATGGGTCTCTACTCCATGCGAGTCCATTTCTCTACACATGGCTCTATGGCTCTCTAAGTCAGGCTACGTGTCTCTATGTAGGTATATAGTTCTCTGTATGAGTATGTGTCTCTACTCCATGCGAGTCCATTTCTCTCCTCATGGCTCTCTATGCCAGCTACGTGTCTGTATGTAGGTATATAGTTCTCTGTATGAGTATGGGTCTCTACTCCATGCGAGTCTATTTCTCTCCACATGGACCTATGGCTCTCTAAGCCAGGCTACGTGTCTCTATGTAGGTATATAGTTATCTGTATGAGTATGGGTCTCTACTCCATGCGAGTCTATTTCTCTCCACATGGCTCTAGGCTCTCTAAGCCAGTCTACGTGTCTCTATGTAGGTATATAGTTCTCTGTGTGAGTATGGGTCTCTAATCCATGCGAGTCTATTTCTCTCCACATGGCTCTATGCTCTCTATGCCAGGCTACGTGTCTCTATGTAGGTATATAGTTCTCTGTATGAGTATGGGTCTCTACTCCATGCGAGTCTATTTCTCTCCACATGGCTCTCTAAGACAGACTACGTGTCTCTATGTAGGTATATAGTTCTCTGTGTGAGTATGGGTCTCTAATCCATGCGAGTCTATTTCTCTCCACATGGCTCTATGCTCTCTATGCCAGGCTACGTGTCTCTATGTAGGTATATAGTTCTCTGTATGAGTATGGGTCTCTACTCCATGCGAGTCTATTTCTCTCCACATGGCTCTCTAAGACAGACTACGTGTCTCTATGTAGGTATATAGTTCTCTGTATGAGTATGCGTCTCTACTCCATGCGAGTCTATTTCTCTGCACATTGCTCTAAGGCTCTCTAAGCCAGGCTACGTGTCTCTATGTAGGTATATAGTTCTCTGTATGAGTATGCGTCTCTACTCCATGCGAGTCTATTTCTCTGCACATTGCTCTAAGGCTCTCTAAGCCAGGCTACGTGTCTCTATGTAGGTATATAGTTCTCTGTATGAGTATGGGTCTCTACTCCATGCGAGTCTATTTCTCTCCACATTGCTCTATGGCTCTCTGAGCCAGGCTTCGTGTCTCTATGTAGGTATATAGTTCTCTGTATGAGTATGGGTCTCTACTCCATGCGAGTCTATTACTCTCCACATGGCTCTATGCTCTCTAAGCCAGTCGACGTGTCTCTATGTAGGTATATAGGTCTCTGTGTGAGTATGGGTCTCTACTCCATGCGAGTCTATTTCTCTCCACATGGCTCTAAGACTCTCTAAGCCAGGCTACGTGTCTCTATGTAGGTATAGAGTTCTCTGTATGAGTATGGGTCTCTGCATGAGTATAGATGTCGATGTGAGCCTATGGCTCTCTATGTAAGTATTTGGGTCTTTGTGTAATTATATGTATCTCTGTGTAAGTATATGGGTCTCTGTATGAGTATGGGACTCTACGTGAGTCTATGGGTATTAATGCTAGTCTGTGGGTCTCTATGTCAGTCTCAGAGTCTCTGTATGAGTATGGGTCTCTACTCCATGCGAGTCTATTTCTCTCCACATGGCTCTATGCTCTCTAAGCCAGTCTACGTGTCTCTATGTAGGTATATAGTTCTCTGTATGAGTATGGGTCTCTACTCCATGCGAGTCTATTTCTCTCCACATGGCTCTAAGACTCTCTAAGCCAGGCTACGTGTCTCTATGTAGGTATATAGTTCTCTGTATGAGTATGGGTCTCTACTCCATGCGAGTCTATTTCTCTGCACAGTGCCTCTATGGCTCTCTAAGCCAGGCTACGTGTCTCTATGTAGGTATATAGTTCTCTGTATGAGTGTGGGTCTGTACTCCATGCGAGTCTATTTCTCTCAACATGTCTCTATCGCTCTCTAAGCCAGGCTACGTGTCTCTATGTAGGGATATTGTTCTCTGTATGAGTATGGGTCTCTACTCCATGCGAGTCTATTTCTCTCCACATGGCTCTCTAAGACAGACTACGTGTCTCTATGTAGGTATATAGTTCTCTGTGTGAGTATGGGTCTCTAATCCATGCGAGTCTATTTCTCTCCACATGGCTCTATGCTCTCTATGCCAGGCTACGTGTCTCTATGTAGGTATATAGTTCTCTGTATGAGTATGGGTCTCTACTCCATGCGAGTCTATTTCTCTCCACATGGCTCTCTAAGGCAGACTACGTGTCTCTATGTAGGTATATAGTTCTCTGTGTGAGTATGGGTCTCTAATCCATGCGAGTCTATTTCTCTCCACATGGCTCTATGCTCTCTATGCCAGGCTACGTGTCTCTATGTAGGTATATAGTTCTCTGTATGAGTATGGGTCTCTACTCCATGCGAGTCTATTTCTCTCCACATGGCTCTCTAAGACAGACTACGTGTCTCTATGTAGGTATATAGTTCTCTGTATGAGTATGCGTCTCTACTCCATGCGAGTCTATTTCTCTGCACATTGCTCTAAGGCTCTCTAAGCCAGGCTACGTGTCTCTATGTAGGTATATAGTTCTCTGTATGAGTATGGGTCTCTACTCCAGACGAGTCTATTTCTCTCCACATTGCTCTATGGCTCTCTGAGCCAGGCTACGTGTCTCTATGTAGTTATATAGTTCTCTGTATGAGTATGGGTCTCTATTCCAGACGAGTCTATTTCTCTCCACATTGCTCTATGGCTCTCTGAGCCAGGCTACGTGTCTCTATGTAGGTATATAGTTCTCTGTATGAGTATGGGTCTCTACTCCATGCGAGTCTATTACTCTCCACATGGCTCTATGCTCTCTAAGCCAGTCGACGTGTCTCTATGTAGGTATATAGGTCTCTGTGTGAGTATGGGTCTCTACTCCATGCGAGTCTATTTCTCTCCACATGGCTCTAAGACTCTCTAAGCCAGGCTACGTGTCTCTATGTAGGTATAGAGTTCTCTGTATGAGTATGGGTCTCTGCATGAGTATAGATGTCGATGTGAGCCTATGGCTCTCTATGTAAGTATTTGGGTCTTTGTGTAATTATATGTATCTCTGTGTAAGTATATGGGTCTCTGTATGAGTATGGGACTCTACGTGAGTCTATGGGTATTAATGCTAGTCTGTGGGTCTCTATGTCAGTCTCAGAGTCTCTGTATGAGTATGGGTCTCTACTCCATGCGAGTCTATTTCTCTCCACATGGCTCTATGCTCTCTAAGCCAGTCTACGTGTCTCTATGTAGGTATATAGTTCTCTGTATGAGTATGGGTCTCTACTCCATGCGAGTCTATTTCTCTCCACATGGCTCTATGCTCTCTAAGCCATTCTACGTGTCTCTATGTAGGTATATAGTTCTCTGTATGAGTATGGGTCTCTACTCCATGCGAGTCTATTTCTCTCCACATGGCTCTAAGACTCTCTAAGCCAGGCTACGTGTCTCTATGTAGGTATATAGTTCTCTGTATGAGTATGGGTCTCTACTCCATGCGAGTCTATTTCTCTGCACAGTGCCTCTATGGCTCTCTAAGCCAGGCTACGTGTCTCTATATAGGTATATAGTTCTCTGTATGAGTGTGGGTCTGTACTCCATGCGAGTCTATTTCTCTCAACATGTCTCTATCGCTCTCTAAGCCAGGCTACGTGTCTCTATGTAGGGATATTGTTCTCTGTATGAGTATGCGTCTCTAATCCATGCGAGTCAATTTCTCTGCACATTGCTCTAAGGCTCTCTAAGCCAGGCTACGTGTCTCTATGTAGGTATCTAGTTCTCTGTATGAGTATGGGTCTCTACTCCATGTTAGTCTATTTCTATCCACATGGCCCTATGGCTCTCTAAGCCAGTCTACGTGTCTCTATGTAAGTATATAGTTCTCTTTATGAGTATGGGTCTCTACTCCATGCGAGTCTATTTCTCTCCACATGGCTCTCTAAGCCAGTCTACGTGTCGCTATGTAGGTATATAGTTCTCTGTATGAGTATGCGTCTCTACTCCATGCGAGTCAATTTCTCTGCACATTGCTCTAAGGCTCTCTAAGCCAGGCTACGTGTCTCTATTTAGGTATACAGTTCTCTGTATGGGTATGGGTCTCTACTCCATGCGAGTCTATTTCTCTCCACATTGCTCTATGGCTCTCTGAGCCAGGCTACGTGTCTCTATGTAGGTATATAGTTCTCTGTATGAGTATGGGTCTCTACTCCATGCGAGTCTATTTCTCTGCACATGGCCCTAAGGCTCTCTAAGCCAGGTTACGTGTCTCTATTTAGGTATACAGTTCTCTGTATGGGTATGGGTCTCTACTCAATGCGAGTCTATTTCTCTCCACATTGCTCTATGGCACTCTGAGCCAGGCTACGTGTCCCTTTGTAGGTATATAGTTCTCTGTATGAGTATGGGTCTCTACTCCATGCGAATCTATTTCTCTGCACATGGCTCTCTAAGCCAGGCTCCTTGTCTCTATGTAGGTATATAGTTCTCTGTATGAGTATGGGTCTCTACTCCATGCGAGTCTATTTCTCTCCACATGGCTCTCTAAGCCAGGCTACGTGTCTCTGTGTAGGTATATAGTTCTCTGTATGAGTATGGGTCTGTACTCCATGCGAGTCCATTTCTCTCCACATGGCTCTCTAAGCCAGGCTACGTGTCTCTATGTAGGTATATAGTTCTCTGTATGAGTATGGGTCTCTACTCCATGCGAGTCTATTTCTCTCCACATGGCTCTCTATGCCAGGCTACGTGTCTCTATGTAGGTATATAGTTCTCTGTATGAGTATGGGTCTCTACTCCATGCGAGTCTATTTCTCTCCACATGGCCCTATGGCTCTCTAAGCCAGGCTACGTGTCTCTATGTAGGTATATAGTTCTCTGTATGAGTATGGGTCTCTACTCCATGCGAGTCTATTTCTCTCCACATGGCTCTCTATGCCAGGCTACGTGTCTCTATGTAGGTATATGGTTCTCTGTATGAATATGGGTCTCTACTCCATGCGAGTCTATTTCTCTCCACATGGCTCTATGCTCTCTAAGCCAGGCTACGTGTCTCTATGTAGGTATATAGTTCTCTGTATGAGTGTGGGTCTCTACGCAAGTCTATGGCTCTCTGCGCCAGTCTATGAGACCCACCCACAGCTGTAATCGCGGTGGCTGTAACCCGGATTTTGAACCCAGGTTTCTCTGGGCCGCTGGTGGCTCGACCAGTTGACGATGAAGATCCGCAAATCGAACGGGAGCTAATTGAGCCGCAAGCGGGAATATTTCCCATTGGAGACTTGCACTTCGCATGTGGTGCACGCCTGAGTGCTCTAACGGCGCTTGCCCCAACAGTCTGTCAAGGCTGTACGGTGGGGCGGGATATTTTATCTTTGTTCGCGGGGAGCGGTAGTGGTGGTAGCCGAGCCGAGTTCGATTCCACCGCTCGGTGCCACCAACACCCAGTGACGATTGTCTGACACCGGGCCTGGGCATCGACTTGGTAGACTCAGCATTAAAATGAGTTACCTGGTGCGGAGCGTAAACGTTGCCACTGGGGGAGACAAAGGCGGTCGGGCTTGGTGCTGGCCAGCCACCCCCCCTCGTGTGCCGTGTCGGCCTTCGTAGGTGCTCGCTACTCGCTAACAGCACTTGCCCCGACAGTCTGTGACAGGCTATATGGGGGGTCTTTGTCTTTGGTATTGGTTGGTGTTGTTGGTGTTGATGGTGTTGATGGTGTTGTTGGTGTTGATGGTGTTGTTGGTGTTGATGGTGTTGCTGGTGTTGATGGTGTTGCTGGTGTTGATGGTGTTGTTGGTGTTGATGGTGTTGCTGTTGTTGATGGTGTTGCTGGTGTTGATGGTGTTATTGGTGTTGATGGTGTTGCTGGTGTTGATGGTGTTGTTGGTGTTGATGGTGTTGCTGGTGTTGATGGTGTTATTGGTGTTGATGGTGTTGCTGGTGTTGATGGTGTTGCTGGTGTTGATGGTGTTGTTGGTGTTGATGGTGTTGTTGTTGGTGGTGTTGTTGGTGGTGGTTTTGTTGTTGGTGGTGGTGGTGTTGTTGGTGGTGATGTTGTTGGTGTCGTTGTTGTTGTTGATGGTGTTGTTGGTGTTGATGGTGTTGTTGTTGGTGGTGTTGTTGGTGTTGATGGTGTTATTTGTGTTGATGGTGTTGTTGGTGTTGATGGTGTTGCTGGTGTTGATGGTGTTGTTGGTGTTGATGGTGTTGTTGGTGTTGATGGTGTTGTTGTTGGTGGTGGTGTTGTTGGTGGTGTTGTTGTTGGTGGTGGTGGTGATGTTGTTGGTGTCGTTGTTGTTGTTGATGGTGTTGTTGGTGTTGATGGTGTTGTTGGTGTTGATGGTGTTGTTGTTGGTGGTGGTGTTGTTGTTGGTGTTGTTGTTGTTGGTGGTGGTGGTGATGTTGTTGGTGTCGTTGTTGTTGTTGATGGTGTTGTTGGTGTTGATGGTGTTGTTGGTGTTGATGGTGTTGTTGTTGGTGTTGATGGTGTTATTGGTGTTGTTGTTGGTGTCGTTGTTGTTGATGGTGTTGTTGGTGGTGGTGTTGTTGTCGTTGTTGTTGATGGTGTTGTTGTTGTTGTTGATGGTGTTGTTGTTGTTGGTGGTGTTGTAGGTGTCGTTGTTGTTGTTGATGCCTTCAAACAACAAACAACTCGCGCGGGCTTTGTGACATTTGGGAGAGAGTCGCGTACGGTGAGCATGGGCGTGGGGGGGGGGGGAGTGGTGGGGGATGAGCGGGGGGGAGGGGGTCAGAGGGTGGGGGAGATGAGAGGGGGGGGGTGAGGTGAGGGGGATGGAGGGGGGATGGTGGGGGCGACGAGAGAGGGTTGGGGGGAGATTGGGACCGCGTGCAATCATTAAATGTAATGAAAGTGGCTTTAATGGATTTCACGGGGGGGGGGGGGAGGGGCGGGGGTTATTTTCCAGACCCACCTAAAATTAATAAAGTCACAAGAAAGCTAAAGATGCACCGTGACGACGAGTGGAGCGCTTCACCGCGAGCGCCGTTGCTTGTTCATTATTCATTCACTCGGCCACCCTCGCGGGTTCGCTACGGCGTCGTTGTTGTTGTCGTCGTCGTTGTCGTCATCATTGTCATCGTCGTTGTCGTCATCATTGTCGTCATCGTTGTCATCATCGTTGTCATCATCGTTGTCGTCATCGTTGTCGCATCGTTGTCGTCATCGTTGTCATCATCGTTGTCGTCATCATTGTTGTCATCGTTGTCATTTCGTTGTCATCATCGTTGTTGTCGTCGGTGTCGTCATCGTTGTCATCGTCGTTGTCGTCATCGTTGTCATCATCGTTGTCATCGTTGTTGTCGTCATCGTTGTTGTCGTCATTGTCGTCATCGTTGTCATCGTCGTTGTCGTCATCGTTGTCATCATCGTTGTCGTCATCATTGTTGTCATCGTTGTCATTTCGTTGTCATCATCGTTGTTGTCGTCGGTGTCGTCATCGTTGTCATCGTCGTTGTCGTCATCGTTGTCATCATCGTTGTCATCGTTGTTGTCGTCATCGTTGTTGTCGTCATTGTCGTCATCGTTGTCATCGTCGTTGTCGTCATCATTGTCGTCATCGATGTCGTCATCGTTGTCATCATCGTTGTCGTCATCATTGTCGTCATCATTGTCATCGTCGTTGTCGTCATCATTGTCATTATCGGTGTCGTCATCGTTGTCATCATCGTTGTCATCATCATTGTCGTCATCATTGTCATCGTCGTTGTCGTCATCATTGTCGTCATCGTTGTCGTCATCATTGTCATCATCGTTGTCGTCATCGTTGTCGTCGTCGTTGTCGTCATCGTTGTCATCATCGTTGTTGCCATCATTGTCGTCATCGTTGTCATCATCGTTGTCATCATCGTCGTTGTCGTCATCGTTGTCGTCATTGTTGTCGTCTAGGGCCCCGCTGATTGTGACGCGGGCGGTCCGGGGAGTGTTGTGGTGCCGCCTTGTGATGGGCATCTCTACGCCTGTCTATCAGTCTCTACGCGAGTCTATGAGTCTCTATGTGAGTCTATGAGTCTCTATGTGAGTCTATGAGTCTCTATGTGAGTCTATGAGTCTCTATGCGAGTCTATGAGTCTCTAGGCGAGACTATGAGTCTCTATGTGAGTCTATGAGTATCTACGCGAGTCTATGAGTCTCTATGTGAGTGTATGAGTCTCTATGTGAGTCTATGCGTCTCTACGTGAGTCTATGAGTCTCTATGTGAGCCTATGAGTCTCTACATGAGTCTATCGGTCGGTACGCCAGTCTATGAGTCTCTACGTGAGTCTATGAGTCTCTAAGCGAGTCTATGAGTCTCTACGCGAGTCTATGAGTCTCTATGTGAGTATATGAGTCTCTACGCGAGTCTATGTGTCTCTACACCTGTCTATGAGCCTCTATGCGAGGCTATGAGTCACTACGCGAGTCTATGAGTCTCTACGTCAGTCTCTAGGTGAGTCTATGAGTCTCTATGCCAGTCTATGAGTCTCTACATGAGTCTATCGGTCTCTACGTGAGTCAATGGGTCTCTACGTGAGTCTATGAGTCTCTACACCAGTCTATGAGTCTCTTCGTGAGTCTATGAGTCTCTACGCGAGTCTATGAGTCTCTACATGAGTCTATGAGTCTCATCGTGAGTCTATGAGTCTCTACGCGAGTCTATGGGTCTCTTTGTGAGTCTATGCGTCTCTATGTGTGTCTAAGGGTCTCTATGTGAGTCTATGAGTCTCTACATGAGTCTATGGGTCTCTTCGTGAGTCTATGAGTCTCTACGCGAGTCTATGGGTCTCTTTGTGAGTCTATGCGTCTCTATGTGTGTCTAAGGGTCTCTATGTGAGTCTATGAGTCTCTACATGAGTCTATGGGTCTCTTCGTGAGTCTATGAGTCTCTACGCGAGTCTATGGGTCTCTTTGTGAGTCTATGCGTCTCTATGTGTGTCTATGGGTCTCTATGTGAGTCTATGAGTCTCTACATGAGTCTATGAGTCTCTACACGAGTCTATGGGTCTCTACACGAGTCTATGGGTCTCTACACCAGGCTATGAGTCTCTACGTGAGTCTATGAGTCTCTACGCGAATCTATGAGTCTCTACGTCACTATGAGTCTCTACGTGAGTCTATGAGTCTCTATGTGAGTCTATGCGTCTCTATGTGAGTCTCTAGTTGAGTCTATGAGTCTCTACGTGCGTCTATGGGTCTCTATGTGAGTCTATCGGTCTCTACGCGAGTCTATGAGTTTCTACATGAGTCTATGCGTCTCTACGTGAGTCTATGGGTCTCTATGTGAGTCTATGGGTCTCTATGTGAGTCTATGAGTCTCTATGTGAGTCTATGAGTCTCTATGTTAGTCTATGAGTCTCTATGTGCGTCTATGGCTCTCTATGTGAGTCTATGGGTCTCTATGTTAGTCTATGAGTCTCTATGTGAGTCTATGAGTCTCTACGTGAGTCTACGGGTCTCTACGTGAGTCTATGAGAATCTACGCGAGTCTATGAGTCTCTATGTGAGTCTATGAGTCTCTACACCTGTCTATCCGTCTCTACCCGAGTCCATGAGTCTCTATGTGAGTCTATGAGTCTCTATGTGAGTCTATGAGTCTCTACGTGAGTCTATGAGTCTCTACTTGAGTGGATGCGTCTCTATGTGAATCTATGGGTCTCTACGTGAGTTTATGAGTCTCTATGTCAGTCTATAAGTCTCTATGTGAGTCTATGAGTCTCTACGTGAGTCTATGTGTCTCTACGCGATTCTATGGGTCTCTATGTGAGTCTATGCATCTCTATGTGTGTCTATGGGTCTCTATGTGAGTCTATGAGTCTTTACATGAGTCTATGAGTCTCTACGCGAGTCTATGGGTCTCTACGCGAGTCTATGAGTCTCTATGTGAGTCTATGGGTCTCTATGTGAGGCTATGAGTCTCTATGTGAGTCTATGGGTCTCTATGTGAGTCTATGGGTCTCTACGCGAGTCTATGAGTCTCTACGCGAGTCTATGAGTCTCTATGTGAGTCTATGGGTCTCTATGTGAGTCTATGAGTCTCTACGCGAGTCTATGGGTCTCTATGTGAGTCTATGCATCTTTATGTGTGTCTATGGGTCTCTATGTGAGTCTATGAGTCTCTACATGAGTATATGGGTCTCTATGTGAGTCTATGGGTCTCTATGTGTGTCTATGAGTCTCTACATGAGTCTATGAGTCTCTACATGAGTCTATGTGTCTCTATGTAAGTCTATAAGTCTCTATGTGATTCTATGGGTCTCTATGTGAGTCTATGATTCTCTACATGAGTCTATGAGTCTCTACTCGAGTCTATAAGTCTCTATGTGAGTCTATGCCTCTCTATGTGTGTCTATGGGTCTCTGTGTGAGTCTATGAGTCTCTATCTGAATCTCTGAGCCTCTACACCAGTCTATGAGTCTCTACTCGAGTCTATGGGTTCTCTCCGTGAGTCTATGAGTCTCTATCTGAGTCTATGGGTCTCGATGTGAGTCTGTGGGTCTCTACGCGAGTCTATGCGTCTCTCTGTGAGTCTGTGAGACTCTACGTGAGTCTATGAGTCTCTACCCGAGTCTATGAGTCTCTATATGAGTCTATGAGTCTCTATGTGAGTCTATGAGTCTTTATGTGAGTCTATGAGTCTCTACGTTAGTCTCTCCATCTCTACGCGAATCATTTATTCTCTACGCGAGTCTATGAGACTTTATGCCAGTTTATGAGTCTCTACGCAAGTCTATGAGTCTCTACGTGAGGCTATCGGTCTCTATGCGAGTCTGTGAGTCATTACGTGAGTCTATGAGCCTCTACGTGAGTCTATGAGTCACAACGCGAGTCTATGAGTCTCTACGTCAGTCGATGAGTCTCTATGTGATTCTATGAGACTCTATGTGAGTCTATGGGTCTCTACGTGAGTCTATGAGTCTCTATGTGAGTCTTTGAGTATTTATGTGAGTCTATGAGTCTCTACGTTAGTCTATCCATCTCTACTCGAGTCTATGATCCTCTACGTGAGTCTATCAGTCTCTACGTGAGTCTATCGGTCTTTACGTGCGTCTCTCAGTCTCTATGCGAGTCTATGAGTCTCTACGTGCGTCTATCGGTCTCTACATGAGTCTATGGGTCTCTACGCTAGTCTATGGGTCTCTACACCAGTCTATGAGTCTCTACACGAGTCTCTGAGCCTCTACGCGAGTCTATGATTCTCTACGTGAGTCTGTGTCTCTATGCGAGTCTATGAGTCTCTATGTGAGTCTTTGAGTCTCTACATGAGTCTCTGAGTCTCAACACGAGTCTATGGGTCTCTACGCTAGTCTATGGGTCTCTACACCAGTCTATTAGCCTCTATGCAAGTCTATGAGTCTCTACGCGAATCTATGAAACTCTACGTCAGTCTATGAGTCTCTACGTGAGTCTATGAGTCTCTATGTGAGTCTATGAGTCTCTATGTGAATCTATGAGTCTCTATGTGAGTATATGAGTCTCTAGGTGAGTCTATGATTCTTTATGTGAGTCTATAAGTCACTATATGAGTCTTTGAGTCTCTACGCCAGTCTATGTGTCTCTATGTGAGTCTATGAGTCTCTATATGAGACTATCGCTCTCTATACGGGTCTATGAGTCTCTTCACGAGTTTGTGGGTTTTTCCAGAGTCTATGGGTCTCTATGCTAGCCTATGGATCTTTATATCAGTCTATGGGTCTGTATGTTGGGCTTTGGGCCTCTTTGTGACTCCATGGGCCTCTACGCAAGTCTATGGGTCTCTATGTAAGTCTATATTTCTCTACGCGAGTCTATGGATCTCTACCCGAGACTATGAGTCTCTATGTGAGTCTATGAGTCTCTATATGAGTCTATGGGTCTCTTTGTGATGCTCTCGGTCTCTATGTGAGTCTATGGGTCTCTAAGTGAGTCTATGGGTCTCTATGTGAGTCTATGGGTCTCTATGTAAGTCTATGGGTCTCTATGTGAATCTATGAGTCTCTATGTGAGTCTATGGGTCTCTATGTGAGTCTATCGGTCTCTATGTGAGTCTATGGGTCTCTATGACAGTCTATGAACTTGAATCTTCTGTCTGTTTAGTATCTCTTGTTCTTTCACCCCCACCCCCCACACACACATCCGATTAGCACGGTTGGCTAACGTTCATTGCGTATATGCATCCGTACCTATGTAAGTGTGATATTGAGTCCAAGATGATGATGGCGACGATTGTGACTGTTGTGGTGGCAGCTATGAACCTGTCGAATCGCGTTCGATTTGTGCGCATGGTCAACACCGGTGACGATTATCTGAACCGGTCATTGGGGACATCCCCTAGGTTGACTCAGCCTCAAATGAATCACCCGGCACGGTGTGTAGTAAACATCGCCACTAGGACTTAGGCAGTCATGCGGGGTGCCGGCCACCCACACCCTCGTGTGCCACAGTTCATAGGCGCTACTCACTAACAGCACTTGCCCCCACCCGTCCGTTAAGGCTATATGGGGGATCTTTGTCTTTGTCGGTGGTTGCGCCCGAGCCTCAGAGCAAACGAGGGTCGTTGGTTCGAGCCCCAACTCGGCAGCCTCTCTCCGTGTGGCGACGCGGTGGGTAGGAGATGTTAACTCCCTCGCCTGGTATACAGGAAGTTCGTGGGCTCGATTCTCGACCCTAAAGACGCCTGCTGCTGTATATTTGCAGTTTTCGTGTCGCTCTCTCATCATTATCATCATCATCACGGTGGTTAGGAGATGTTAACTACCTCGACTGGTATACAGGAAGTCATGGGTTCGATCCCGACCCTCGCGCCTGCTGTATATTTATGGTTTGCGTGTTTCTCTCTCATTATCATCACGGTGGTTAGGAGATGTTTATTAACTCGCCTGGTATACAGGAGGCCGTGGGTTTGATGCCCACCCTGACGACTGATGTATATTTGATGTTTGTGTGTGTGTGTGTCTCTATCTCTCTCTCCCTGTCTACTGTTCGCCACTGTTATTGATTGTAAATGGGAATTGTGCTCGGGTCGCCGGCTTCCTCGGCGGGAATGCGCTATCCATTGTGCCACAGTTCCCACACACGCACGTACGCACACGCGCGTACGCACACGCACGTACGGACACGCACGTACGCACACACGCACGTACGCACACGCGCGTACGTACCCACGGCCGCCTGTGCCAAATCTCGGTAATAACGCGCTGTGGATTTAAGGGCTTAAGAGTCCGAACTGAGCCGGATTGCTTTGCTGAGTTGAAGGCGTTGTCAATTTTAAAAATAGCGCTAGCAGATATCCTGCTGCTGCCCTGCCAAACGGGAGTCGACAAGGGTGGGAAAAACCAGACACGAGAACCCACACAGACACCCACGCAGAAATCACAGAACCACGCAGAGACCAACACAGAGACCCACAGACCCATGCATAGACCCACACAGAGACCCACTGAAACACAAAGAGACCCATAGACCCACAGAGAGACGCACAGATCCACGCAGAGACCCACTGAAACACAAAGAGACCTATAGACCCACAGAGAGACCCACAGATCCACGCAGAGACCCACATAGAGACCCACTGAAATACAAGGAGACCTATAGACCCACAGAGAGAGGCATAGATCCACGCAGAGACCCATAGACCCACAGAGAGACCCATAGACCCACACAGAGACGCACTGAAACACAAAAGACCCATAGACCCACCCAGAGACCCACTGAAACACAAAGAGACCCATAGACCCAAATCAGACCTACATGGACACCAAAATACCACCACAGTTACCCATAGACCAACACAGAGAACCACAGACCGACGTGGAGACCTATACACATACAGAGTCATAGGCTCACAAAGAGACCCATAGACCCACATGCTGCCACATAGACCCACACAGAGACCTCACAAATCTGCACAAAGACCCACAAACCCACTCAGAACACAGAGACCAGTAGATGTACACAAAGAGACCAATAGACCCAGAGAGAGACCCCATAGACCAACACAGAGACCCATAGACCCACACAGAGACCCCATAGACCCACTCATAGACCCATAGACCCACACAACGACCCATAGACTCACACAGAGACTCCATAGAGCCACACAGAGATCCACAGACCCACACAGAGACCCCATAGACCCACACAGAGAGCCATAGACTCACACAGAGACCCACAGACTCACACAGAGACCCCGTAGACCCACACAGGTACCCCGTAGACCCACACAGAGACGCAAAGACCCACACACAGACCCCGTAGGCCCACACCGAGACCCACAGACCAACACAGAGACCCAAAGACCCACACAGGGACCCCGTAGACCCACACAGAGATCCACAGACCAACACAGAAACCCCGTAGACCCACACAGGGACCCACAGACTCACACAGAGACCCCGTAGACCCACAGAGGGACCCCGTAGACCCACACAGAGACCCACAGACCAACACAGAGACCCAAAGACCCACACACAGACCCCATCGACCCACACAGCGACCCATAGATCCACACAGAGACCCACAGACCCACATAGAGACCCCATAGACCCACACAGAGACCCCATAGACCCACGCAGCGACCCATAGACCCACACAGAGACCCCATAGACCCACACAGAGACCCCGTAGACCCACACAGAGAGCCATAGACCCACACAGAGACCCAAAGACCCACACAGAGACCCCGTAGGCCCACACCGAGACACACAGACCAACACAGAGACCCAAAGACCCACACACAGACCCCATAGACCCACGCAGCGACCCATAGACCCACACGGAGACCCACAGACCCACACAGAGACCCCATAGACCCACACAGAGACCCACAGACCCACACAGAGACCCCATAGACCCACACAGAGACCCCGTAGACCCACACAGAGACCCCGTAGACCCACACAGAGAGCCATAGACACACACAGAGACCCAAAGACCCACACAGAGACCCCATAGACCCACACAGAGACCCCATAGACCCACACAGAGACCCCATAGACCCACACAGAGACCCCATAGACCCACGCAGCGACCCATAGACCCACACAGAGACCCACAGACCAACACAGAGACCCACAGACCCACACAGAGACCCCGTAGGCCCACACAGAGACCCACAGTCCCACACAGAGACCCACAGACCAACACAGAGACCCACAGACCCACACAGAGACCCCGTAGACCCACACAGACACCCCATAGTCCCACACAGAGACCCACAGACCAACACAGAGACCCAAAGACCCACAAGGAGAACTGTAGACCCACACAGAGACCCACAGACCCACACAGAGACCCACAGACCCACACAGAGACCCACAGACCCACACAGAGACCCACAGACCCACACAGAGACCCACAGGCCCACACAGAGACCCCGTAGACCCACACAGAGACCCGACCCACACAGAGACCCAAAGACCCACACAGAGACCCACAGAACCACACAGAGACCCACAGACCCACACAGAGACCCATAGACCCACATAGAGACCCACAGACCCACACAGAGACCGATAGACCCACACAGAGACCCAAAGACCCACACAGAGACCCATAGACCCACATAGAGACCCACAGACCCACACCGAGACCCCGTAGACCCACAGAGAGACCCACAGACTCACACAGAGACCGATAGACCCACACAGAGACCCAAAGACCCACACAGAGACCCATAGACCCACATAGAGACCCACAGACCCACACCGAGACCCCGTAGACCCACAGAGAGACCCACAGACTCACACAGAGACCCCGTAGACCCACACAGAGACCCACAGACCCACACAGAGACCCACAGACCCACACAGAGACCCACACAGAGACCCACAGACCGACACAGAGACCCACAGACCCACACAGAGACCCACAGACTCACACAGAGACCCACAGACCCACACAGAGACCCCATTCACAGAGCGAGTGCGTCATTGCCGAGCCCGCTTGCGAGACGGCGAGCACTGCCTCTCTTGACCTTTCGCTGCCTTCGGTCCTCAAGATTGTGCCCGAGAGGTCAGTGTCAGGTGTGACGTAGTCACGGCCCCGTTAAAGTCGCCGGGTTTCTATGGGAGGTGGGGGGTTGTGACAGGACCCCCACCCCCTCCATCCCCCTCGCTCCCAAGTAGCTCAAGGGGAGGAGGGAGAGGAGGAGGTGGAGGAGGGCGAAGGAGAACCCCAGAATTAATGCAACAAAAAATTTGAGCGGAGGAAAATTCCACTCGAATTTAAATCCCTGACCAAAACAAGGCGGTGGTCATTAAAATATCACGGCCAATTCATCTCTTTGTCTCTCTCTCTCTCGTCTGCATCTCTCTCTAATCTCACTACGTCTCTGTCTGTCTCTCTCATCTCACTACGTCTCTGTCTCTCTGTCTGTCTCTCTCTCTCATTCCGTCTCTGTCTCTCTGTCTGTCTCTCTCTCATATCACTACGTCTCTGTCTCTCTGTCTGTCCCTCTCTCTCATCTCACTACGTCTCTGTCTCTCTGTCTGTCTCTCTCTCATCTCACTCCGTCTCTGTCTGTCTCTCTCTCTCATCTCACTACGTCTCTGTCTCTCTGTCTGTCTCTCTCTCATCTCACTCCGTCTCTGTCTGTCTCTCTCTCTCATCTCACTACGTCTCTATCTGTCTGTCTCTCTATCTCATCTCACTACGTCTCTGTCTCTCTGTCTGTCTCTCTCTCATGTCACTCCGTCTCTGTCTCTCTGTCTGTCTCTCTCTCATCTCACTCCGTCTCTCTCTGTCTATCTCTCTCTCATCTCACTACGTCTCTGTCTCTCTGTCTGTCTCTCTCTCATGTCACTACGTCTCTGTCTCTCTGTCTCTCTCTCATGTCACTCATTCTCTGTCTCTCTGTCTCTCTCTCTCTTATGTCACTCCATCTCTGTCTCTCTGTCTCTCTCTCTCTCTCATCTTACTACGTCTCTGTCTCTCTGTCTGTCTCTCTCTCTCATCTCACTGCGTCTCTGTCTCTCTGTCTGTCTCTCTCTCTCACTCCGTCTCTGTCTCTCTGTCTGTCTCTCTCTCTCTCACTCCGTCTCTGTCTCTCTGTCTGTCTCTCTCTCTCTCACTCCGTCTCTGTCTCTCTGTCTCTCTCTCTCTCATCTCATTACGTCTCTGTCTCTCTGTCTCTCTCTCTCTTATGTCACTCCGTCTCTGTCTGTCTGTCTCTCTCTCTCATCTCACTCCGTCTCTGTCTCTCTGTCTGTCTCTCACTCATCTCACTCCGTCTCTGTCTGTCTCTCTCTCATCTCACTCCGTCTCTGTCTCTCTGTCTGTCTCTCTCTCATGTCACTCCGTCTCTGTCTCTCTGTCTCTCTCTCTCTTATGTCACTCCGTCTCTGTCTGTCTGTCTGTCTCTCTCTCTCTCATCTCACTCCGTCTCTGTCTCTCTGTCTCTCTATCTCTCATCTCACTCCGTCTCTGTCTGTCTGTCTCTCTCTGTCATCTCACTCCGTCTCTGTCTTTTTGTCTGTCTCTCTCTCATCTCACTACGTCTCTGTCTCTCTGTCTGTCTCTCTCTCTCTCACTCCGTCTCTGTCTCTCTGTCTGTCTCTCTCTCATCTCACTACGTCTCTGTCTCTCTGTCTGTCTCTCTCATCTCACTACGTCTCTGTCTCTCTGTCTGTCTCTCTCTCTCATCTCACTCCATCTCTGTCTCTCTGTCTGTCTCTATCTCTCATCTCACTACGTCTCTGTCTCTCTGTCTGTCTCTCTCTCATCTCACTCCGTCTCTGTCTCTCTGTCTGTCTCTCTCATCTCACTCCGTCTCTGTCTCTCTGTCTGTCTCTATCTCTCATCTCACTCCGTCTCTGTCTCTCTGTCTGTCTCTCTCATCTCACTCCGTCTCTGTCTCTCTGTCTGTCTCTCTCTCATCTCACTACGTCTCTGTCTTTCTGTCTGTCTCTCTCATTTCACTACGTCTCTGTCTGTCTCTCTCTCATGTCACTCCGTCTCTGTCTCTCTGTCTCTCTCTCTTATATCACTCCGTCTCTGTCTCTCTGTCTGTCTCTCTCTCTCATCTCACTACGTCTCTGTCTCTCTGTCTCTCTCTCATCTCACTCCGTCTCTGTCTCTCTGTCTGTCTCTCTCATCTCAATACGTCTCTGTCTCTGTCCGTCTCTCTCACATCTGTCTACAAGTCTCTCTCTCTCTCTCGTCTAAGGATTGGGGGGCTTGCAATGGTAATGTTTTTCTCACCCCCCCAAACCCTTTCTTTACCCCCCCCGTCTCCCCCCCCCAAACCCCCTCCCCCTTCTCCCCCACCCTCCCACCCCCGGGATCTGATGAATGAAGTCCACCCGCCGCAAATTGCCATCTCCGCCTTGTTTATTAATATTCAGAGCAGCTGCCATGGCGAGTGGAGAGGAAAGTGAGAGGAGGGAGACAGAGAGAAAGAGAGAGTGTGTAGGAGAGAGAGAGAGTGGGAGAGAGATTGGAGAGGGAGACTTTTGACTTTTAAACAACTTTTGTTGCCGCCAGCAGCAAAAGCACTGGAGGCGATTTCGATATGAAACGCACAAAGTCACCAGCAACACAAATGAAAATAAACGCTACAAATTCACGCGCTGCGGCGATAAAAGCACCGCGCACGACAGGAAATGAAAGCCACGTGGTGGTGGTGGTTGTGGTGGTGGTTGTGGTGGTTGTGGTGGTGGTGGTGGTTGTGGTGGTTGTGGTGGTGATCATCGCTCACACCACGGTGACGAGCTGAGCGCTTCAGAAGGTGAACACGTGGGGGGTGCCGTCCACGCTGGTTACAGAGAGGGGCTTGTCCGGCTTCCCCAGCGTTCAAAGAAGACGCGCTGCACATCACCGACACGTGTGTGTGTGTCACGTGGCGTGCTCCAGCCGGAGCCGCGCCTTGAGCAGGCCCCTGAACACCTGAAGCAGCACAGAGCAGCCGTCAGTGTCACCTTGCAGCGTCTTTCTCCTCGTTCTGTACACCGCCAACTTCGCCTAAGCACAGGCGAAGTTGGCGAGGTCATGGCGCTTGTTAGCCAGGTAAGGCACCATCCCCCATATACGAAGCTGCTGTTGTAGAAGGGTACCCCCAGTTTCCTGAAAATGTCCCCCAAAAGGCGGAACATTGAGTTTGAGCCGCTGGCAGTGTAAGTACCGGTGGGGCAGATCCTCCCTGGCACCGCAGGACATGCACCAAGTCTGTTACCCCCGGTGAGATTCGGCTGAGAGGGAGTGTGTAGGAGAGTGGGAGAGAGATTGGAGAGGGAGAGAGAGAGTGAGATTGAGAGTGCGGGAGAGAGCGGGAGAGAGATTACAGAGGGCTAGAGTGTCGGGGTTAGACAGTGTGGGGGAGCGTGGGAGAGATGTTATCGAGGGAGAGAGTGGAATCGAGAGTGTGGGAGAGTTTGGATACAGAGTAGGGTATAGAGAGAGAGAGTGAACGGAGGGAGCAGTAACGAGAGGGAGTGGATGAGTGGGAGAGAGTGGGATAACAGTTCAGTTCAGTTTATTTTGGTATAGCCCTGTGAGCCATTCGGCTCTTGAATCGGGTGCAACCACAACAACAACAAAATAACACGAACAAGAACAAGAAAAACATCTTAAAGTGACTAATGTGTTGACTGTGCAAACAGAAAATCCATGGAAGAAAAAAAAAGGCAAAAACGAGAGATACTTGACTTGAAACCACCGTCATTGCTGCCAGCAGCAAAAGACGATTTCGACTCAACCTCACGTGTGCACGTCACAATCACCGCCCGCGCGGCACGTGACGTTGCACGTGCTGCGCGCGTCACAAACGCCGCGTCGTCACGCTACGCCACGCCCCTCGCGCGACCAATCAGCTCCTTTAAAAGTAAAATCAAGGACGCCGTTCGCGTTGGTGCAGACGGCTTGACCCCCACCCCCCACCGTTCAAAGAAGACGCACGCGTGGCCTCGGCATTGAAGCGATTCGCGTGCTCCATCTGTAGCCGCTCCCTGAGCAGGCCCCTCAACATCGGCAGCGGAGAGCTGACGTCAGTGTCGCCTTGCAGCATCTTTTTATTTTTTCCCCCCTCCCGGTCTTGTAAAACTGTGCCATCTTTGCTTGGGCACAGACGAAGTTTGCGAGATCCTGGCGATGTATTAACCAGGCAAGGCCACTCGTACATACATGAAGCTGCTTCCAACGCATTTCAAGTGTGGAACGATGGCGGGCGAGGAGTCTTGAGATGGAGAATGCGGGTGGTTCAGGTCGAGGGTCAAATGGCCACCGACATAGCACTTCTGTTTTGGGGATTTTAACAGACAGCCCCATTCTGCTGTCTCCTCTCGCAGCTGCGGTGAGGGTGGAATGTAAGAGCTTATGGTGTATGTGGCACAAGAGCACAAATCATCCGCATACTGGAGCTCAAGCACATGTTCAGATATAATCTTTGTGGCCTGCTGATCTTGAAGAGCTTCCCATCCAACCTGAAGTCCAGGGTCACCCCACTCTCCTTTTCCACGTCCTTGTGCAAGAAGTGTCGTTACACATCGGAGGAAAACATTGAATGGGACCCGCGCAAGTGCACACAACCTCGCCTACTCCAAAGGGTTCAGACTCCTGACCTCCAACTGTTACTCTGGCTATCATCCCCTCACGGAAGTGACGAAGGATGTTCACAAACTTCCTACCGGGGGCAGCCATACTTCAGGAGGGACCTTCCATGGGAGTTCACGGTGCGCCGTGTCGAAAGCTTTGGAGAGGTCCACAGTTGGCCATGAACAAGCCTAGCTCCTATATTCTTCGTTTTTTCGGTAGAGTCACGTTGAAGGGAAACAATAAAATATATATATAAAACAATAAAATTCTCACGACGTTTGGACTGTAACACAAACAGTCATCATCAGGTGTGATCATCATCGACTGTAACACAAACAGCCAGCATCAGGTGTGAAAACCAACGGCAAGAAACATTTGCCGTCGGTTTTCACACCTGATGATGACTGCTTGTGTTACAGTCGAAACGTCGTGAGAATTTTATTGTTTTATATATTTTTTTATTATTTTATTGTTTCCCTTCTACGTGGTGACTTTTACCGAAAGAACCAAGAATATGAATCACTGCATTCACGAAAGCTTCACATCAAAATTCAAGCCTAGCTCCTGTCTCACGGCACCTTTCCTGCAGTTGGCGTGCAGCGAAGGCCACGTCCACCGTGCTTCCGTTCTGTCTGAAGCCGCACTGGGACTCTGACAGCGAGCCTTCAGTGGCAGTGCCAACGAGCCCGTGAAACGTGGCCTTCGTGAGGACTTTGCCAGCAACCCGCAAGGAGGGATGTTCACCCCGCTGTTTCCACAGATGGATTTGTCCGCCTTTCGTTTTCGTATACGCGGTGACGATGTTTCCATCCCTCCATTGACCGGGGGCGGGGGGGGGGGTACCCTCTTGCCTCCATATCTCAGCGACGGACAGGTGAACTGCTCTGGTGCAGAGATAGCCGCCCTGTTTCAGGATCTCAGCAGGGATGGAATCAGGGCCGGGGGTCTCGTTGTGATGGCAGCGCAAACCTCAGAAAAAGTCGGTGGGAGATGAAGGCTCTTGAATGGCGGGCAGTGTTGGGAGCTACACCAGGACTGAGTAGTCGACTGAGTTTGGGCGGTTTAAGAGGACTCCAAAGTTTTCCGTGACTGCAAGGATTAATACTCTTTATTTTTTTTTTCCGGTAAAGTCACGTATGTGAAATAAAATAAATGAAAACAACTAAATTAAATCACGACAAACATAGACACAACTTCAACCGAGAGGATGGTTTTAAATTGAGCAGCCATTGGAAAGATGTCATCAACCAAGTCAAACTTTAGCTGCCTTATAATTGTACAGCCGTTGCCATTTCTGCCAGTGGTTGTACTCGCTCTCGTGCAGTGCACCATCGCTCCTCCCAAACCCCCTGCAGCATAACAAAAGGCGGCTTAACTTAGCCCCTCCCCCTCCCCACCCACGTCCCTTGCTGGCTCCTCCCCCCACCCCTTAACTTAGCCCTCCCCTCCCCACCCACGTCCCTTCCTGGCTCCTCCCCCCACCCCTTAACTTAGCCCCTCCCCATCCACGTCGCTTCCTGGCTCCTCCCTCCCCCCTTAACTTAGCCATCCCTCCCACCCAAGTCCCTTCCTGGCTCCTCCCCCCCCCCTTAACTTAGCCCTCCCCCCCACCCACGTCCCTTCCTGGCTCCTCCCCCCACCCCTTAACTTAGCCCTCCCCCCCACCCACGTCCCTTCCTGGCTCCTCCCCCCCCCTTAACTTAGCCATCCCCCCCACCCACGTCCCTTCCTGGCTCCTCCCCCCACCCCTTAACTTAGCCCTCCCCTCCCCACCCACGTCCCTTCCTGGCTCCTCCCCCCCCCTTAACTTAGCCCTCCCCTCTCCACCCAGGTCACTCCTGGCTCCTCCCCCCCACCCCCTTAACCTGTATATATAATCTCGGGTGTCTCAGAGCTCTCCACTTGATACAGCAATTCTGCTGTGACTGTTTCCACCTGAAGACGGAAGCTTGTGTTGCCTCCGAAACGTCGCGATTTAATTTAGTTGTTTTCATTTATTTTATTTTACCTACTTGACTTTACCGGAAAAAAAAAAACAAAGAAGTATGACTCCAAAGTGTTCACCCCACCTCTGGGCTACCTTAGTTAGTTTGGTCCTTTACGAGAGGGGGCAGAGGAAGCAACTTCTTGGGCCGTGGCTGGTCTGCACGGCACCATAAACGTTGTACGTGTCATATCTGTCCACGTAAAAAATTGGGTTCCCTGTGCTTTGGAGACCCACCACGAATGTTGCAGGTGCCGTAGAGCCGTCTGCGACCATCTGCCTCTGCTCCTGCCATTGCCTTTTTGAGGGCCTCAGAAGTGGGGCCGTCGATTGTGGCTCCATGCGCTCTGTGCAAGCTGCCAAGTAAGGTGAAGATGCATGCGGAGTTTTCCTCGAAAGCAGCCCCGCTGTTTCTTGCCGCTGTTGCCGAAGGAGCGGGCTGCTGACTCAAAGCATGATGAACTTAGGAAGGACCACTTGTTGTAAATCGAAGCCTCCGCACTCGGGAGAGTCTCAACGTTATCGAGTTTTTATCTGCCATGAGAGCACCGTGGGCTGTTCCGTGCCTCTGTTTCCTCAAGTTGAGCTCAGTGCGGCTTTTTTTTTGGTGGACTTCTTGAGGCGGATGTCCGGGCGAACGATCATTCTGAGCTCGGCTGAGGTCATCCGACGATCCTCCCAGCACTCCGCTCTGAGGACGTCCCTGACATCAGAGCGCCTGACAATCATATCGTCCATGAGGTGCCAATTGCTTCGAACGTGGGTGCATCCAGGAGGTTTTGTATTGGTGATGGTGAGTTCACGTTCAGCACAACGGCTTAGCAGTCTCAATCCAGTAACCATTGGAAAGATGTTTTAAGCCATTTTGGTTCTTAATTAATTGTATTTTACGAGGACCTTCAGACCGCAGCTCTTCCGATGGCATTGACTCTTAATACCTCTCACACCACGGTTAATGGTATGGTTTACAACATGGAGTATAACAGCGCCTCACAGCTGTCTCTCTTCACCCTCCGACCATGGATGAACTCGTCCGTCTGAACGGGGCTCGTAGCTGTCCGTGGTGCTGAAGTTGAGGGTAAGAAGCCACCCATTTTTTCGCCATATAGCATTGTGATATATAACGACTTATTGTTGGTAGCTCAGCTGATTGGAGAATATATAGAGTTGATTTATAACATTGAGGTAGTTTATATTTTAGTTTTTATTGGTTACTATATGGTATTCATTATATAGTGTAGTGTATACCCAGTTACTGTTAACAGCTCAGCTTATTAAAGAATATATTGAGTACATTTATTATATTGATGTAATTTAGACTTAGGTTTTTTCACATCGGTTTACTGTATGATAGTTGAGTTGTTGCAGCCCCTTTGGCGTCCATGTACTAGGTGCCTCTGTGGATGTGTAGGTTTTGACTTTAACATAGCTATTTCTATGACCAGTCACAAGCTAATCCCTCAGTTATTTCAATGCTAAATTCTCCTGTTTGATTTGTACTAGGTGCCTCTGTGGATGTGTAGGCTTTGACTTTAACATAGCCATTTCTGTGACCAGTCACAAGCTAATCACTCAGCTATTTCAATGCTAAATTATCCTGTTTGATTTGTACTAGGTGCCTCTGTGGATGTGTAGGCTTTGACTTTAACATAGCTATTTCTATGACCAGTCACAAGCTAATCCCTCAGTTATTTCAATGCTAAATTCTCCTGTTTGATTTGTACTATGTGCCTCTGTGGATATGTAGGCTTTGACTTTAACATAGACATTTCTGTGACCAGTCACAAGCTAATCATTCAGCTATTTCAATGCTAAATTCTCCTGTTTGATTTGTACTAGGTGCCTCTGTGGATGTGTAGGCTTTGACTTTAACATAGACATTTCTGTGACCAGTCACAAGCTAATCCCTCAGCTATTTCAATGCTAAATTATCCTGTTTGATATGTAAACCCCTTTGTCAAGGTGCCTCACCTCTCTAAACCAGCTTAAAAGACGCTACGAATCTTAACAACGTACATTGAAGCTCTGTTGTCCCGACAGGTCTGTTCCTTTCACCTGAAGAAGGCCACTTGTGTTGTGAAAGAAACGTCGTGAGAATTTAATTGTTTTACTTTATTAATTCATTATTTTATTCTCATTCTACGTGACTTTACCGAAAGAACCAAAGAAGAGTCTCAATCCATTTGTATTAGCGTGACCAATCCCGTGATGCCCTATCACTCCACTCCATTATCTCACGATCGCCCAACACTCTTGCGTTGACGTCACCACAATATCAGGATTTTGTAATTTGTGGGGACTCTGCGGAGGGTCGTCGTCCAGCATCTGGCGAAAGTGGTCTTTTGCTTCATCTTCTGATGGTAAAATTGGTCCATAAGCACTGAAGAGAGTGCCATGCTCCCTTTTCAACGAGGGGCATGTGGAGTGACGTAAGCCTTTCACTTATGCCACTTCGTGTTTCCGTGGGATTTGGCAGGGAGGCAGTTCTTCACGGCAATGCCCACACCGTGCTGATGTTACCCTTCTGGCAGGTATCCCTTACATGAAGAATGTGCAGCCCTCTCCTTCATCCCAGAGCGACCCTTCCCCCAGGAGTCCGGTCTCACTCAGAGCGGTGTTAGCATCGCTTCGGCTCTGCTGCAATGAGTGCAGTCCTTCGTTGGGGCTTGCCGGTGCCATGCCTGGAGTCCAAGCGAGTCATCATGTTCCAGGTCACAAGTCGTAGAGGTAGCGGTCCCCAACCTTTATGGCACCAGGGACTGGTTTCGTGGAAGACAATTTTTTCATGGACCGGGGGGGGGGGGGGGCGGGGGGGGTTTCATCATTGGGTCTTTCCCCCTTTTCAAAGAAGCTCTCCAGCAACGTTTGTTTTTTACTCATGTTGGCTACTAGGGGTTAGAGCTTGTGGGCTTCATACCAACACTGTGACTGAGACAAGTTTCGCAGTGCGGGAAAAAGGCGCGGACGGAAGCGGTGAATAATAAAACAATGGGGGGCGGGCCACACGTGCTGACTCACCGCTCTCACCACCTCCTGCTGCTACTGTGCGGCCCGGTTCCTAACAAGGCCACGGACCGGTACCGGTCCACGGCCCGAGGCTTGGGGGCCCCTGGTAAAGGGACATATTCCTTTATTCGGTGTTCAACCGCTCCGCGCAATGTCCGCGTAGGTGCTGCGCCCTGTCCAGGAGAATGTTAGAGTGGGCAATGCTTAGTCCACATTTTCGAGGCCTTTGCCCATCCGGGGTGAGCAGTGGGGCTCCTTAACAGGGCTGCTCAGACACACAAGGGTCTGCCGGGAGCAGCTGCCCCTCAGCTCCCAGCCGCTGACGACCAAAAGCGCCGTGCCGCTACCGTGCAGGAAGCAGGCTAGGAGCTTCCGGATCATTCGGCCCCGTTCCCGTCGCCAAGCACCTCATCGCCGGCAGATTTTCATGGTGCAGGAAATTTTGGATGGAACTCATGAAGAGCGGTAATGGATACCTGCGCGCTGGAATTATTTATAATGACGTGGGGGGTTGTGATTGTCACAACAGCTTCTCTTTAGGAGGATGGCCTACAGTGCCACGACTATACACTACTATACACTACACTATACACTACGATACATTACATTACTATGTACTTTACACTACACTATACACTACTATACATTACATTAATATACACTATACACTACACTATACACTACACTACACACGACATTACTATACACTATACACTACTATACATTACATTACTATACACCAAACACTACACTATACACTACATTACTATACACTACACTATACACTGCAATACATTATATTACTATACACCAAACACTACACTATACACTACATTACTATACACTACACTATACACTGCAATACATTATATTACTATACACTATACACTACACTATACACTACTATACACTACACTATACACTACGATACATTACATTACTATATACTATACACTAAACTATACACTACACTATACACTACATTATTATACACTACACTATACACTACTATACATTACATTACTATGCACTATACAGTACACTATACACTACTATACACTACACTATACACTACTATACATTACATTAATATACACTATACACCACACTATACACTACACTACACACTACATTACTATACACTACACTATACACTACTATACATTACATTACTATACACTAAACACTACACTATACACTACACTATACACTACATTACTTAATACTACACTATACACTACAATACATTACATTACTATACACTATACACTACACTATACACTACTATACACTACACTATACACTACTATACAATACACTATACACTACATTACTATACATTACACTATACGCTACTATACACTATACATTACACTATAAACTACTATACACTATAAACTACATTACACAGCACTACACATTAATATACACTACACACTACTATACACTATGCACTACTATACAGTACACTATACACTACATTACTATACATTACACTATACACTACTATAGACTACGCTATACACTGCATTGTGCACTACATTACACTGCACTACACATTACTATGCATTACACTATACACTACTTATACACTATGCACTACATTGCACAGCACTACACATTAATTTACACTACACTATACATTACTATACACTATGCACTACTATACAGTACACTATATACTACACTACTATACAGTACACTATACACTACTATACACTACTATACACTATACACTACTATACACTACTATACACTACATTACTATACACTACGATACACTACATTACTATACACTACACTATTATACACTATGCACTACTATACACTACACTATATACTACACCACTAGACACTAAACGATACAATAATATAGTACGCACGAATTCATTTATTTTTGTTGCTGCTGGCGACCGAGTCTGGGTAGGTCCCTACCCATACTCGCTTAACTAACTAATCGTTTTTACGACCCGTTCCGTGGAACCAATCGCCATCGTTATTGGTTCATACGCGAATGATTCTCTGCTGTGGGGGCTTGTTTGTGTGTCGTAGCAGTAGTTAACATCGCCGCTGGGAAGACAAAGGCGAGCCAGGCGTGGTGTTGATCACAAAGACAAAGATACTCCCCCATCATGTAGTCTTAAGTATATATATTTAACAAAAACTTTATATTTTTTTAAAACACGCTTTTATGAAATGTACTAAAAAGTTAAGAATATTTGTTTTTTTTTCTGTTCAAGTACTTTGCATTATACATGTTTATTATACTCTTGTTTAAACTGATTAAAAATAAAAGCGTGGGCCGTAACGTGAGTGGACCGTGGGCAATTACAGCCAACGTCAGTTGACCGTGGACAATCAGACCCAAGGCCGAAACATCTTACATATAAAATAGGATGTTTAAAATATATAAATATGTTTTAATGATAGAATATAGTATTGCCATCAGCATGACATAAGTATAACTAAGTTTGCAGTCCATACCACATTGGGAAGTGGGTACAAATTGAGTTACAATATTTGAGGATACAACAACAACAGAGTGAGTTAAATAAAAAATCGTGTAAATAATACAAAATAAAAACTATTGAGGCAAGCGCTGTGGTTGGAAGCGGTTGCTGGTTACCCCATCCCCTCGGGTGCCACAGTGACGGACTTCATAGGTTGCTGCTGCTACTCGTTGATAAAACTTGCCCTGACCAGTTCGGTTGCAGGCTATACGGGGGATCTTTGCCTTTGTTTAAACCGGTTCTGGGCCCTGCCGTGGGTCGACTCAGCCTCAAATAAGTACAAGGTGCTGTGTGTAGTACGCATCGCCACTGGGGAGACACAGGCGGTGCTATAGACTACACTATACACTACACTATACACTCCACTATACTCTACACTACACTATACACTACACTATACACTACACTATACACTACTATACATTACAATATACACTACACTACAAACTACTATACACTACACTATACACTACACTGTACACTACACTACACACTACACACTACACTATACACTACACTATACACTACATTATACACTACTATACACTACACTATACACTACACTATACACTACACTATAAACTACTATACACTACACTATACACTACACTGTACACTACACTACACACTACACTATACACTACACTATACACTACACTATACACTACACTATACATTACACTATACACTACACTATACACTATACACTACACTATACACTACACTATACACTACAATACACTACACTATACACTATACTATACACTACAATACACTACACTATACACTATACTATACACTATACACTACACTATCCACTACACTATACACTACACTATACACTACACTATACAATACTATACACTACACTATACACTACACTATACACTACACTATACACTACTATACACTACACAAAACACTACACACTACACTATACACTACACTATACACTACACTATACAGTATACAATACTATACACTACTATACACTACAATATACACTACACTATACACTACACTCTACAGTACTATACACTACACTATACACTACTATACACTACACTATACAATATTATACACTACACTATACACTACACTACACTATACACTACACTACTATACACTACACAATACACTGCACTATACACTACACAGTACACTGCACTATACACTACCATACACTACACTCTACACTACTATACACTACACTATACACTGCACAGTACACTACACTATACACTACTATACACTACACTCTACACTACTATACACTACACCCTACACTACTATACACTACACTATACACTGCACTATATGCTACACTATACACTACTATACACTACACTCTACACTACTAGACACTACACTATGCACTACTATACACTTCACTCTACACTACTATACACTACACTATACACTGCACTATACACTACACTATGCACTACTATACCCTACACTATACGCTACAATACATAACACTATACAATCCTATACACATCACTATACACTACTATACACTACACTATACACTGCACTATACACTACTAAACACTACTATACCCTACACTATACGCTACAATACACAACACTATACAATCCTATACACTACACTATACACTACTATAACCTACAATATACGCTACTATCCACAACACTATATAATCCTACACACCTCACTATACACTACTATACACTACACTATACACTGCACTATACACTACTATACACATACACTCTAACACGTAGGCTTCCTATTCATATCCTTTGGGTATTTTGGTAAAGCCACGTAGATAGAAAAAATAATAAAAAATATCATACACTCCTAGACATCTACAGGCCAATATCATCCATAATAGATGATTTTTGGGGGGGGTTGGTTAGATCGCATAAATATATAAATGCATCTTCAAAACCCGCCAGGGCATCAAATCCACCAAGACTCTAAGGGCTACCAAAAATTCACAAACCTCATGTCCCATTAAGACCCATATAGTTAATACAACAGGCTCTGCCACGTACGAATTAGCACAATACGTAACGCAACAAACACAGCCCTACATCCGTAGGACCTCTTCGTTTCATCAAAAACTCTGAACATCTCGTTAATATAATCAAAGATATTCAGCTTAACCCGAATGATATTCTTGTACGTTTTGATGTGACCTCTCTGTTCACGAGCGTTCCGGCCAAACGAGTCAATAAAATTACTCAACACTGGTAACGAAAAAAGGTTTAGCCAAAGATGTCCCATGGCTGGCTGAACACTTCAAATATTAGACACTCCTTTGCCAGTACCAAAATATAATAACAGGGTTTTTCCCCTTTTTTCTCGCAACAAAACTGAAACCTTTTTTTATACAAGCATTCATGTTTACTGCATTAACCACAATTTCTTCCCTTGGTGTGGACCAATCAGTTTCAAGGACAATGCCACATATATTATCATAGTATGTTTTTTTGTTTGTTTGCATTTTGACTACAAGTATTGTGGTTAATGCACCACATGATTCCTTGTAAAAAAAAGGTTTCAGTTTTTATTGCCAGAAAAAAAGGGGGAAACCCCCATTATCATAGCTGAACGCTGTTTAAAGAACACCTATTTCTTGTGGCAAGGTGACTTCTATAAACAAAAGGAAGGAGCAGCAATGGGCTCTCCTTTGTGTCCTGTGATAGCGAATTTGTTCATGGAAAGTTTTGAAACAAAAACAATAGCTTTCTGCTTGGTTTAGATATGTGGATGACACATTGGTGGTCTGGCCACACGGCCAAGAAGTACTAAACGAATGTCTAAATCATCTCAACTCGCAAAACCCATCCATCCAGTTCACCATGGAAGTGGAAGCTGACAGAAGTCCACCATTCCTGGATATTCTGCTCGAATGGGGTCTAAATGGTAAAATAACACGCGGTGTTTACCGAATGAAAACGCATACTGACGCCCATCTGAATGCAGAGTCACACCATCACCCCCGCACAGAAATCTGCTCTTATCAAGACGCTCACTCATCGTGCTAAGAAAGTGTGTCAGATGGTGACGGTCTGAGAAGTGAAGTTCAACAAGTTAAAGAAGCGCTGCAAATGAACGGTTACAATGATGTACAAATCAACAGGGCATTGAATGCCGAAACCAAGTCAAATAACAAGAGCATTGAAACTGCCCAAGTAATTAAAACGATCAAAATACCTTACATTGCGGGAGTAACTGATCAACTAGCCAGATGTTTGGAAAAAAACAAAACATCCGAGTCAGATTTGTCACGGCTCATAAAATACAGAAATTAATATCTGGTACAAACGATGTATTTTCCGACGCTATCAACAGAAGGTGTGTACAGGATTTACTCCACTTGTGGCAAGTGCTATGTTGGGCAAACAGGGCGAATGATCAGCACGAGACTTAAAGAACATCAGAGAAATGTGAAATGCTTCCAAATACAACTGACAGCAGTCGTAGAAATCAGAGGTGGCGAAGGGGGAGGCGGGGGTTATTGTAATTATATGATAAATTAGTTATCAGTTAATTGTTATATTGGGTATAGTGATTGGGTTCAGTTATTAAATAATACACATTACAACTAATTATTAATCTACAACTGATTACTAATCATAACATTTAACTGATTACTAATCTTATTCTTGGTTCTTTCGGTAAAAAATATATATTTTATTATTTTATTGTTTCCCTTCAACGTGACTTTACCGAAAGAACCAATACTGATTGGCCGTGTCGGATGGTGGAGGGTTGTGACACATTTATAAAAAACGCGATCTAACCCAAAAAACTTTATTTTGAAAAATATTGGTCGCGAAAGCCTACGTGTTAAATCCACTACACTGCTATACACTACACTATACACAACACTACACACTACACTACACTACTATACACTACACTATACACTACTCTATATACTACACACTACACTATACACTACACTATACACTAAACTACATCATACTACACTATACACTACATACTACACTATACACTACACTACATACTACACTATACACTACACTATACACTACACTATACACTACACTACATACTACACTATACACTACACTATACACTACACTATACACTACTCTATACACTACACTATACACTACACTACTATACACTACACTATACTACTATACACTACACCATACACTACACTATACACTACACTATACACTACACTATACACTACTCTATACACTACACTATACACTACACTATACACTACTGGTGCTGGCCATCCACCTCCTCGTGTGCCACAGTGCCTTCCTTCATAGGGTGCTGCTCCTGGCTACTAACAGTACGTGCCCCAACAGTCTATTAAGGGCTATACGGGGGTGAGATGTTTGACCTTTAGAGGAGGATGGGCTAATCCACTTGGAGGTTGGGAAAAGGAGGATGATGAGGTAGTGAGGTGGTTGGACACCTGTGCAGGGTGAAGGAGGATAGGGTAAGCAACATCATCCTCGCCATTATCACCATCATCGCCATCATCATCATCATCACTATGATCATCACCATCATGATCATCACAATAATTATCATCACCAAATACCATCATCATCACCACCATTATCACCATCATCGTCATCATCACTATGATCATCACCATCATGATCATCACCATCATCTTCATCATCACCATCATCACCACCATCATCACCACCAACATCACCACCACCATCATTCATCACCACTATCATCATCACCATTGTGACCATCATCATCATCATCACCACCATCATCACCTCCATCATCAGCACCCCCACCACCACCACCACCATCATTCATCACCACTATCATCATCACCATTGTGACCACCATCATCATCATCATCACCACCATCATCACCACCATCATCACCACCAACACCACCACCATCATTCATCACCACTATCATCATCACCATTGTGACCACCACCACCATCATCACCACCACCATCGAAACTGCTAGGCAGAGCCATCTTGACGTGCGGGCCCACGTGACCGCGCTGGAGTTAACTGGAGGACAGCGCTGGAGTTAACTGGAGGACAGCGCTGGATAACTGGAGTTAACTCCAGTTATCCAGCGCTGTCCTCCTGGATAACTGGAGTTAACTCCAGTTATCCAGCGCTGTCCTCCAGACAGTCTCGTCCCCTTCACCTGATGAAGGCCGCTTGTGTTGTGGCCGAAACGTCGTGAGAATATTATTGTGTTATTTTATTTTATCAATTTATTATTTTATTCTCATTCTACGTGGTGACTTTACCGAAAGAACCAAAGAAGATGAACACCATTCTTGTTCCCGGATAGTAAGCGTTATTTTCTAATTGCGTGTGCCTCGAAAGTATAAAAAAATGGATATTATTCAGCACAAATTTTGCTTTTGTGACCAGGACTCTGCGTGAAGGAACGACACAAATTCACACGACGTTCTCTCATTCAAAATAGGTACACTTCAAAATAGCACTGTCCTGCTCATAAAAGCAAAGTTTGTGGGGAATAATAGCAACCATTGGAAAGATGTTCTAAATCGAACCGAACATTAAACTACATTTTCAATGGTACAGTATATTTTTCAAGTAGTGGTACCCCAAACTTTCGCTGCTCTTAAAAATTCCCTTTTCACACCATCAATAGGTAAACTCCCCCCCTCCCCCAACCGGCATGTTCACCCGCATGTACACCACCTCTACACCGTTCATCATGCTAAGTCGGCCAATCAAATGATAATTTTCTAATTCCTTTGTCAAGGCACCTTGTTTCCTCGCACACAGCTTAAAGGTCCGCGGTCTGAGCGTTGGCTGTGTTTTCACTCCAGCGCTGTCCTCGAGATAGTCTGGTCCCTTCACCTGATGAAGGCCGCTTTTGTTGTGGCCGAAACGTCGTGATTTTTGTTGCTTTATTTTTTACCTACGTGACTTTACCGAATAGAACCAAAGAGTTCGTTGTGTACTTCTGAGGCATAAGCCATTAGGAAATTACACTTACTACCCAGGAACAAAAAATAAATATTTATTTTTTGTTACACAAATAATTCAAAAGCCGTGGATGATCGAGCACAATATATATACAGGGGGTGGTCCGTGATTCTGTTTTGTTTCTGCAGGCCCAAGATCTATTCTTAGCTCTTTCGATAAAGTCACGTTGAAGGGAAACAATAAAATAATAATAATATATATAAAAAACAATAAAATTATCACGACGTTTCGGCCATAACACAAACGGTCATCATCAGGTGTGAAAACCAACACCTGATGATGACCATTTGTGTTATGGTCGAAACGTCGTGAGAATTTTATTGTTTTATATGTATTTTATTACTGTATTGTTTCCCTTCAACGTGACTTTACCGCAAAAAGAGCTAAGAATATGAATTACTGCAGTCACGAAAGCTTTAAATCAAAATTCAGGCCCAAGATGTCTCTGAGTAAGGAAGAACGAATCCAGACAATCCTACTCGTAGCGAATCTGAGTCGGGGGGTGGGGTGGGGGGTGGGGGAGGTCGCTGTGGAATTGAACTGACTGGGTCTACACCGCCAGCCACTTACACTTTAGCCCTGTTGTTACAGACTCATGGGACACCCTGGAATATTTCAAAGATCCCCCGTGTAGACTTAACAGACTGTAGGGGCAAGTGCTGTTAGCGAGCACCTATGAAGGCCGGAACGGTACACGAGGAGGGTGGGTGGCCAGCACCACGCCCGACCGCCTTTGTCTCCCTAGTGGCAATGTTTACACACCGCACCAGGTACTCATTTGAGGCTGAGTCGACCTAGGGGAGGCCCGGGACCGGTTCAGATAATCGTCACTGGTGTTGGCCGTGAGCGGGAATCGAACCCGGGTCGCCAGGTTCATAGCGCAGCGTAGCGCTAACCGCTACACTACACACTATTCCTGTTGTTGCAGACTCATAGGACACCCTGGGATATTTATACACACACGATGCTTCGAAAAAATGTTGACACTTCCGAGAATGTGCAACGATACCACGTGACATGTGCTGCTGCCTCCGGGCTCTGCAGACCACGTGGAGACGATTCAGGGCCACGTGTTGACAACGATGGTGAATAAAGGTGTCTGTTTTTGTGCCAGTTAAAAGGGTCAAACCTATTCCTATATCTTGTTACTGGCAAAGGAGGTCTCATAATGTTAATGCTCACCCCGAGCCCTCAATACTCTGATAGTGCGCTGTTTTTGAGTTGTACGCCTTTTGGCGTCATCTGGTCCAACACCAGTGGAGACTAGGCTCTAAGACAATCTGTCTCGGGTGTGGACCAATCAAATTCAAGGACAGTGCATATTATTATCAGAGTTGTCTCTTTTGTTTGCATTTTGACTGCTTGTGTTGTGGTTATTGCAAACATGATGCCTTGAATAAAGGTGTCAGTTTTTGTGCCAGTTAAAAGGGTAAAAACCTATTACTATGAGCGGCAGGCTCGTCGGCTTTTTGAAGCTATTAACGTTACATTTGTTATCGTGCAACGGCGTATTATTATCCCATCCTTTCTCCATTAAAGACGATGGTCCCGTATAAGTGTTCGAACACAACTTGAAGCACCCCGTCTATGTAACCATCGTCATCATCATCAAAAAAAATAACGAACGATCGACCCCGATTGACCGATTGACCGATCTACCGATCGATGGGGCGTGCCCTGTGATGGTAACAATTCCCTGGCTCCCGCCCAGCGGAAGACTCCGACCCACCGAGCGGAGCCACCGCGCAATCGACCTCAATCAAACTCCGCCACCCACCGTTGTGCAAAGATATTGCAACTACTGTACTGTAGAGGGGGCGATCGCGTGGACTTTTCGGATGAACCGGGGCGCGTGGCGATTGCGTTTTTGCCTAAGCACCGTGTGTCACTCGGCCATGCGCATGTCCACGAGTGGAAATGGCGCGCAACTGTTCATTGCAAGACGATCGATTTGGGCTGATAATCGAGATTCGGCTGCCGTTGAGTCGGATTTATTTTTGACGGAATTCGAGGAAGAGAGAGGGAGCTCGTTTGTTTTCGCTGTGTGTGTGTGCGTGTGAACGCGCAGCTAGTACTCGATGGGACTTATATGACACGGGGAAAGGTGTGAACTTGTTATGGGGGGGGGGGGAGGGTTCGTACTTTAAACGGCCATAATAGGCGAAAATGTTGAAACCAAAAAGGCAGGGAGGGAGGTTAGGGAGGGAGGTGAAGGAAGGAGGGAGGGGGGGAGGGAGGGAGGTGAGGGAGGGTGGGAGGTGAGGGAGGGAGGGAGGTGAAGGAGGGAGGGAGGGAGGTGAAGGAGGGAGGGAGGGAGGGAGGTGAGGGAAGGAGGGAGGTGAAGGAGGGAGGGAGGGAGGGAGGGAGGGGGAGAGGGAGGGAGGGAGGGAGAGGAGGGAGGGAGGGAGAGGAGGGAGGGGAGGAGAGGGAGGGAGGGAGGGAGGGAGGGAGGGAGAGGGAGGGAGGGAGGGAGAGGAGGGAGGGAGGGAGAGGAGGGAGGGAGGGAGGGAGAGGAGGGAGGGAGGGAGGTGAGGTGAGGGAGGGATGCAAGGATGCAGGCAGGGAGGGATGTGCTGATATTTCCCCATGTGTACCGTTGAGACTCCCAGGAATGTTGGCAGGCTTTATCGATCTAATCCCCTCGGCAGACTCCTGGCGTTGCTGCGATTTGTCCTCGGTGCGGTTCTCCGCCGAGTCGAAGTCTCCTTGCGACTCGCCCCACTCACGGCCAACACCAACGTTGACGATTATCCGAACCGGTACTGGGCCTCCCCTAGGTCGACTCAGCCTCAAACGAGTACCTGGTGCGGTAGATAAAAACATCGCCAATGGGGAGACAAAGGCGGTCGGGCGTGGTGTTGGCCACCCACCTCCTCTTGTGCCGTTCCGGCCTTCACAGGTGCTGCTCGCTAACAGCACTTGCCCCAACAGTCTGTTAAGTCTACACGGGGGATCTTTGTCTTTGTGTCTCCGGTGCTGCCCCCCCCCACTCGTGTGCCACATCGCTGCTTCTCCTCGCTACGAACAGCACTTGGCCCCCAACAGTCTGATTCAGGCTACACGTGGGAGGTGGGTGGGTGGGTGGAGGGGGGGACCCTTATCTTTGAAGTGGTGACATCGGTTTGACACGCGCACCATACTTGGGGGTGATGGCGGGGTTTTGTTTTGTGCCAAGCTTAATCATCTTCACACTTCGCATTAGCAGAGAGGGTGTAGCGTCTTTTCCCCAAAATATTTTTTTTGTGGTGGAGGAGGGGGGTTTAGGATTTTCAGGAATGTTCAGGAATTTTTTTTTTCATTTTGAAGAATTTTCAGGATTTTAAGGAATTTTGCGAATCTCAGGATTTTCGCGGATTTTCAGGAATTTTCAGGATTTTAAGGCATTTCAGGAATTTTCAGGATTTTAAGGAATTTTGCAAATTTTCACGATTTTCGGAGTGTAAAGCATTGTTGAAGATCTTCGTTTGGGAGATGTTTTTTTCTTCCCTGCCGACTGCTGACGATATCGCGCGTGACGATGCAATACGTCTCTCGGGACACGGTATCTAGGAGATGTTGACTCCCTCGCCTGGGACACAGGATGCATGGGTTCGATCCCGACCCTGACGCCTGTTGTTTACTGGGAGTTTGCGTGTCTCTCTCCATCATCATCATCACGGTATCAAGGAGATGTTGACTACCTCGCCTGGGACACAGGATGCATGGGTTCGGTCCCGACCCTGATGCCTGTTGTATACTGGGAGTTTGCGTGTCTCTCTCCATCATCACCATCATCACGGTATCTAGGAGATGTTGACTACCTCGCCTGGTACACAGGAAGCATGGGTTCGATCCCGACCCTGACGCCTGTTGTATACTGGGAGTTTGCGTGTCTCTCTCCATCATCATCATCATCACGGTATCTAGGAGATGTTGACTACCTCGCCTGGTACACAGGAAGCATGGGTTCGATCCCGACCCTGACGCCTGTTGTATACTGGGAGTTTGCGTGTCTCTCTCCATCATCATCATCACGGTATCTAGGAGATGTTGACTACTTCGCCAGGGACACAGGATGCATGGGTTCGATCCCGACCCTGACGCCTGTTGTATACTGGGAGTTTGCGTGTCTCTCTCCATCATCATCATCATCACGGTATCTAGGAGATGTTGACTACCTCGCCAGGTACACAGGAAGCATGGGTTCGATCCCGACCCTGACGCCTGTTGTATACTGGGAGTTTGCGTGTCTCTCTCCATCATCATCATCATCACGGTGGCTAGGAGATGTTAACTACCTTGCCTGGTACACAGGAGGTCGTCGATTCGATCCCAAACCTTACACCTGTTGTACATTTGGAGTTTGCGTCTCTCTCTCTCTCACCCGGTGGCCACGTGGATTTTTCTCCGGGTCCTTCGGCTTTTTCCCTCCCCATGTAGAATCAACAACATGCGTATTTTATAAATTTCCAGGGGACGATAAGCCACTTCTTTGAGCTCATCAACAAAGAAGCTACGTAGCTCATGGCGAGGCCTTACCTGGTTAAAAAAAAATAAAAGAATAATTAAAAAAATAGTTTATAGTATACGTAACGACGTCACCCACAATCGCCACTCTCAGAACCCGCCACCTCCGATAAGCACGGGTTCCGAAAGAGGTTCAACGTTCAACGCGCACGCACAGTCCTCCGAAGCTAAGCAAGGAGGCTCAGCCTGCTCGGCACTCTGGATGGGAAGCTTCATCTAGAGAGGGGGTGGTGTAGGGTTGAGCCGAGGGGAAGTTTCGCGAGATCATGGCGCAGCAATCGGCCGCATTGGAATCGACGGACAGTGATGCACGCCTCCATCACCACCGCAACGGATCGTTGAATCCATCCGCGCGGAGCTTCGCGAGCGTCGCAAACCGCCCCGTGGGCGAGGGATCGTCCTTCACCCGTTCCCGTTCTGTGACGTCTGCAAGTTGCAGGGGCGGTGGGTCACGTTTGGCGCCGAAATTCTACGATACCCGCGCCAAATTGGTCCCACACGTCCTTCAACCCATACCCCCCCCCCCCCCCCCCGCCTACCCGCATGGTCTTGTGGGAGCCTCGGTACGTCTTCCGACCTGAAGACGTACCTATAGTTTTGCTTTGGGTTCCGTGCCGATGACGTGCACGAAACGTCATCGTAATGGAACTGGAAGAGAAAAAAAAAACTGATCACGTCCGTGTACGTCGTGGCAACGGAATCAATCATAAATAAAATAAAAAAAAACTGATTCCGTCCATTTACGTCATCGGATTGGTAATCGGAAGAAAGAACTGATGACGTACACTTACGTCATTGCGAACGACAAAAGGGTAGGGGGGGTTAATGATTGTTTGCTAAAGCTGCCTAACCTTGGTGCAACATGGGAAAGCATAACTGAAATCCCAGTCTCACAGTGCCTCTCTCTCAGTGTCTCTTGTCTCTCATTGTGACCCGTCAACCCCCGCCCACCACCACCACCACCACCCCAAGTGCCCCCCAAAGTGACCAACGTGTCGAGCGACGTGACGGTCAATGAAGGCGCCAACGTCACCATCTTCTGCGGGGGCAGCGGGCGCCCTGAGCCCGTCATCACCTGGAGACACCTCTCACCTGCAGGTAACGCGTTCGGGTGGGGATGGGGGCGAGAGGGGGCTAACAGCACTTGACCCCAACGGTCTGTGTTTAGGCCACACGGGGGACCTTTGTCCTTGGTGCTCGCCACGCACAACCCCTCGTGTGCCACAGTGCCGGCCATTGTAGCCGCGCTCGCGAGCGACGCTTGCCCCGTACGGGAGGGACCCTTTGTCTTTGTGTGAGCTCAAGACCCTGGTGTTCATCACCCCTCCCCCTCCACACACACCGCACAGACCCCCCCCCCCCACGACCCCACAGACCCCCCAGCCCCCCACAAACCCCCCAGCCCCCCCACAGCCCCCCACAGACCCCCCAGCCCCCC
>NC_133728.1:8152039-8194539 GCF_048934315.1 Petromyzon marinus
CCCTCCCTCTCCCCCCCTCCCCCTCCCTCTCCCTCCCTCCCCATCCCTCTCCTCCCCTCCCTCCCCCTCCCTCTCCCCCCTCCTTCCCCCTCCCCCTCCCTCCCCCTCCCTCCCCCTCCCTCTCCCTCCCTCCCTCCTCCCCCTCCCTCCCCCTCCCTCTCCCCCCTCCCTCTCCCCCCTCCCCCTCCCTCTCCCCCTCCCTCCCCTCCCTCCCCCTCCCTCTCCCCCACTCCCCCTTCCTCTCCCCCCTCCCACTCTCTCCCTCCCCCTCCCTCTCCCCCCCTCCCCATCCCTCTCCCCCCCTCCCCCTCCCTCTCCCTCCCTCCCCATCCCTCTCCCCCCCTCCCTCCCCCTCTCTCTCCCTCCCTCTCCCCCCCTCCCCCTCCCTCTCCCCCCTCCCTCTCCCCCCTCCCCCTCCCTCCCCCTCCCTCCCCCTCCCTCTCCCTCCCTCCTCCTCTCCCCCTCCCCCCCTCCTCATCCCTCTCCCCCCCTCCCTCTCCCTCCCTCCCCATCCCTCTCCCCCCCTCCCTCCCCCTCCCCCTCTCTCTCCCTCCCTCTCCCCCCTCCCTCTCCCCCCTCCCTCTCCCCCCTCCCCCTCCCTCCCCCTCCCTCCCCCTCCCTCTCCCTCCCTCCTCCTCTCCCCCTCCCTCCCTCCCCCTCCCTCTCCCCCCCTCCCCCTCCCTCTCCCCCCTCCCCCTCCCTCTCCCCCTCCCCCTCCCTCCCCCTCCCCCTCCCTCCCCCTCCCTCCCCCTCCCTCTCCCCCACTCCCCCTCCCTCTCCCCCCTCCCTCCCCCTCCCACTCTCTCCCTCCCCCTCTCTCCCCCTCCCTCTCCCCCACTCCCTCTCCCCCCTCCCTCCCCCTCCCACTCTCTCCCTCCCCCTCCCTCTCCCCCCCTCCCCATCCCTCTCCCCTCCGTCCCCCTCCCCATCCCTCTCCCTCCCCCCCCTCCCACTCTCTCCCTCTCCCTCCCTCCCCCTCCCTCCCCCTCCCTCCCCCTCTCCCTCTCTCTCTCGAAAGAGAGTGGAATTGTGTATTTAATTCAATCCAATCAGCCGTTTTGTTTGGGGGGCCATTGACTGGTAGCAGCTCGGTCTCGCTAGGCACGCGCAGCGGAACGTCGGACATCGCTCTGGTGCCACATCCACTGAGACCCCATCAGGGAGTCGCGTTCCCTCTCTCTCCCTCTCTCACCCCTCTGATGATGGAGAGAGAGAGAGAGTGAATTTAGTTATTCAATTGAATTCAATCAGCTGTGTTGTTTTGTAGGCCAATGAATGCTAGCAGCTCAGCCTCGCTAAGCGTTGGTCATTAATCTGCCGGCCTAATTGTGTTGTACTCACCCCTCCCCCACCCCACTTTCTCTCTCTCTGTAAATCATAAATCACGTTGTAAACAGGCACTAGTAATTATAATTACCGAGCCGTGCGCGTCAAATTGAGGCGTCTAATGGATAATCCGCGCGATTGCTCGGAGTGGTCACGATCAAAGGGCGGTGCGTAAACACAGCAGCAGCAGCAGCAGCCTCGTCTACGAGTTATGACGCCATCGTCATCGTCGTCGTCATAATCGTCCTCATCACTATCAGCGTCATCGTCGTCGTAGTCGTCATCATCTGCATCGTAATCGTCGTCATCCATGTCGTCATCGTCGTCAGCGTCAAAGTCATGATCGTCATCGTCGTCATCATCATCGTCATCGTTGACATCATCATCGTCGTCATCATCATCGGCATCGTCGTCATCATCTGCATCGTAATCGTCGTCATCATTGTCGTCATCGTCGTCAGCGTCAAAGTCATGATCGTCATCGTCGTCATCATCAGCGTCATCGTTGACATCATCGTCGTCATCATCATCGGCATCGTCGTCATCATCTGCATCGTAATCGTCATCATTGTCGTCATCGTCGTCAACGTCAAAGTCATGATCGTCATCGTCGTCATCATCAGCGTCATCGTTGACATCATCTGCATCGTAATCGTCGTCATCATTGTCGTCATCGTCGTCAACGTCAAAGTTATGATCGTCATCATCGTCATCATCAGCGTCATCGTTGACATCATCGTCGTCATCATCATCGGCATTGTGGTAATCGTCATCATTATCGTCATCATCATCATCATCGGCATCATCGTCGTCGTCGTCATCAGCGTCATCATCGTCATCATTGGCATTGTAATCATCGATTACAATGTCATCATCGTCGTCATCATCATCAGGGTGCAGGAGGACAGGGTAAGCAGCTCGGAGGGTGGTGAACAGGAGATTGGATGGGTTGGACACCTGTACAGGGTGTAGCAGGACAGAGTAAGCAGCTAGGAGGGTGGTGAACAGGAGGTAGTGATGGGTTGGACTCCTGTACAGGGTGCAGGAGGACAGGGTAAACAGCTAGGACAGTGGTGAACAGGAGGTAGTGATGGGTTGGACTCCTGTACAGGGTGCAGGAGGACAGGGTAAACAGCTAGGAGGGTGGTGAACAGGAGGTAGTGATGGGTTGGACTCCTGTACAGGGTGCAGGAGGACAGGGTAAGCAGCTAGTAGGGTGATGAACAGGAGGTAGTGATGGGTTGGACTCCTGTACAGGGTGCAGGAGGACAGGGTAAACAGCTAGGACAGTGGTGAACAGGAGGTAGTGATGGGTTGGACTCCTGTACAGGGTGCAGGAGGACAGGGTAAACAGCTAGGAGGGTGGTGAACAGGAGGTAGTGATGGGTTGGACACCTGTACAGGGTGCAGGAGGACAGGGTAAGCAGCTAGGAGGGTGGTGAACAGGAGGCAGTGATGGGTTGGACACCTGTACAGGGTGCAGGAGGACAGGGTAAGCAGCTAGAAGGGTGGTGAACAGGAGGTAGTTATGGGTTGGACACCTGTACAGGGTGCAGGAGGACAGGGTAAGCAGCTAGTAGGGTGGTGAACAGGAGGCAGTGATGGGTTGGACACCTGTACAGGGTGCAGGAGGACAGGGTAAGCAGCTATGAGGGTGATGAACAGGAGATTGGATGGGTTGGACTCCTGTACAGGGTGTAGGAGGATAGGGTAAGCAGCTAGTAGGGTGATGAACAGGAGGCAGTGATGGGTTCGACTCCTGTACAGGGTGTAGGAGGACAGGGTAAGCAGCTAGTAGGGTGGTGAACAGGAGGTGGTGATGGGTTGGACACCTGTACAGGGTGTAGGAGGATAGGGTAAGCAGCTAGTAGGGTGGTGAACAGGAGGCAGTGATGGGTTGGACTCCTGTACAGGGTGCAGGAGGATAGGGTAAGCAGCTAGTACGGTGGTGAACAGGAGGAGGTAGTTATGGGTTGGACACCTGTACAGGGTGCAGGAGGACAGGGTAAGCAGCTAGTAGGGTGGTGAACAGGAGGTATTGATGGGTTGGACACCTGTACAGGGTGTAGGAGGATAGGGTAAACAGCTAGGACGGTGGTGAACAGGAGGTAGTGATGGGTTGGACACCTGTACAGGGTGTAGGAGGATAAGGTTAGCAGCTAGTAGGGTGGTGAACAGGAGGTAGTGATGGGTTGGACTCCTGTGCAGGGTGCAAGAGGACAGGGTAAGCAGTTAGTAGGGTGGTGAACAGGAGGTGTTGATGGGTTGGACACCTGTACAGGGTGTAGGAGGACAGGGTAAGCAGCTAGGAAGGTGGTGAACAGGAGGTGGTGATGATGATGGGTTGGACACCTGTGGAAGAGCAGGATGGGGTTAGGGACTGGCTCATTGCCCGGCTGATCGCTCTGTCGTTAGCGCCGGGTTGGTGGGGGTCGCTAATGGGATAAGCGACTGAGATCACGAGGGGGTTAACGAGGGGAGAGTTCCAGGTGATCGATCACCCCTACGAGTCGATTGAAAACTCATTTCTTTAGAAGGGATTCCCTCCCTTGTGTGTTTAATGTTGTCCGCCCCGCCCACCCGCACAGTTCTCTGCACAATAAAGTTTTATTTTTTGGGTTAGATCGTGTGTATGTGTGTGTGTGTGAATGTTGTTGTCGAAACCCTCCACCACACGACACAGCCAATCAGTCAGGGATTTGTCACGTGAACAAATCGCCAAATAGTTCACTGCTTGAGCCCAGCGGTTTGTTTGAGAGTAAATCCACAACGTTTGCACCGTTTGGCGCTTTGTTTACGTGAGAAACCCCTTACTAATTGGCTGCGTCGGGTGGTGGAGGGTTACGACACCACACTCATACTTACGCGATCGAACCCAGTGACCTTTATTATTAATAATAGTGGTCGCGAAAGCCTCCTGCGTGTTAAGCCCCAACCCTCTGCGTTCAACGCGAACACATTCTCCTGCGGAGGGGTGCTGGTAGGAACGTCGGGTTGGCTCGGTCAATGGGCAGGGTCAACAACAACAACAACAACGGAGGCACCACCACCACCACGTGGTGTGTTCAGCACCACGTGGTGTGTTCAGCACCACGTGGTGTGTTCCGCAACAATATGCCCGACTGTGAGGGGCAGGCACAAGCCGGCGTGAGTAGGTGAAACGTTGAGTTTTATAAGGGGGGCACCACGGGGTGACCAGCCCCTCCCTACCCAGCCCCACCCCTCCCATCCCCCACCCAGGCCCTCCCCACCCAGCCCCTCCCCACCCTCCCCTCCCCACCCTCCCCTCCCCACCCAGCCCCACCCCTTCCCATTTCTGGATACACGACGGACGGACGGACACAACAATAATCCCCTGCTGCTGGTGATGGTGTAGTAAGCACCAGGAGGAGGTTCCTACACAGTGTGACTTCCTGTCTCTATGTATCGCAACGCTTTGAAGGTGGCAGTGAAACAAGAAGGGGAATTGCGTTTTGGTTCTTTAGGTAAACGTAATTGTAGAAAGAAACTAAATCAAATAATAGAATTCGACGTTTCGATAGCAACACAAGCAACCGTCATCAGGTACAAATGAACGAGAGAGAGAAAAAATGCAATGCAACGCAGAGAGCCGACTAACACAACAGTCAACGCCCCCACCTGGTTGATTGCGTTCTTCCAAAGATCGCTCAATTTGACGGTAGAAAAAATAATCGACTAAAATCAAAGGAAAAATAAAAACGAAAACGAATTATTTCATTATTTTTCTATATTTTTTTCGAAAGAACCAAAAAGTCATTCCCGCAGTCACTTAAAGCTCCACATCTTGTTCAAAAGGGACATGTCGTCCGTGGCGGATTTAAAAGTGCAAAGAGGGGCAGGTCATAGTAATAGGTATTTACCCTTTTATCCGGCACCAAAACTGGCACCTTTATACAAGGGGGATCAATGTTTGCAATAACCACAACACAAGCAGTCAAAAATACAAACAAAAAAGAGGCAACTCTGATAACGACATTGGCACTGTCCTTGAAATTGGATTGGTCCACACCCGAGACGGCTTTTCTTAGAGCCCTTAAGTCTCCATCGGTGTTGGACCAGATGACGCCAAAAGGCGTCCAACTCAAAAACAGGGGCAATGCCACTCGAGTCGTGGACACATTACGCTTCACGCATTGAGGTGTTCGGGTCACTCTGTTTTTGTTGATGCAAAGTAATCTCGATCCGTGTCGTGAATACCTCCGGAGGAAGGTCACCACCACGCCTGAGCAGCTAGGTGTGTTGAGTCAGCCCATCGTTACCAATTATCAATCATTATCAATCAATCATCATCAATGCGTTGTCATCATTCATCATCATCATCATCAATAAATCATGTTCATCAATCAATCGTCATCAATCGTCATCAATGAATCATCAATAAATCGTCAATGAATATATCATCAATGATTTTCATCAATCATCATCAGTCATAATTAATCATCATCAATCATAATCACCAATCATTATCGATCATATTCAATGAATCATCATCAATCATCATCGTTAATTATCATCAATCATCAATCAATCACCATCATCAATCATCTATCATTCACCATCATCATCCATCATCACCATCCCCTAGCTCCGGGTTACAACTATGTGAGGAGAGAAGTAAGAATGGTGGTGGGGTGTATGTGTGGTGTGTGTATGTGTGTATGTATGTGTGTGTGGTGTGTGTATATGTGGTGTGTGTATGTGTGTATGTATGGTGTGGTGTATGTGTGTGTGTGTGGTGTGTGTGTATGTGTGTATGTATATGTGTGTGTGGTGTGTGTGTGTGTGGTGTGTGTATGTGTGTGTGTGTGGTGTGTGTGTATGTGGTGTGTGTATGTGTGTATGTATGGTGTGGTGTATGTGTGTGTGTGTGGTGTGTGTATATGTGTATGTATATGTGTGTGTGGTGTGTGTGTGTGGTGTGTGTATGTGTATATGTATGGTGTGGTGTATGTGTGTGTGTGGTGTGTGTATGTGTGTATGTGTGTGTATGTGTGGTGTGTGTATGTGTGTGTGTGGTGTGTGTATGTGTGTATGTGTGTATGTGTGGTGCGGTGTGTGTGTGGTGTGTGTGGTGTGTGTATGTATGGTGTGTGTATGTATATGTGTGTATGTGTGTGTGTGTATGTGTGGTGTGTGTGGTGTGTGTATGTGTGTGTGTGTGGTGTGTGGTGTGTGTGGTGTGTGTGGTGTGTATGTATGTGTGTGTATGTGTGTGTATGTGTGGTGTGTGTGGTGTGTGTGTGTGGTGTGTGTGGTGTTTGTGTGTGTGGTGTGTGTGTGGTGTGTGTATGTGTGTGTGTGGTGTGTGTATGTGTGTATGTGTGTATGTGTGGTGCGGTGTGTGTGTGGTGTCTGTGTTGTGTGTATGTATGGTGTGTGTATGTATGTGTATGTGTGTGTGTGTATGTGTGGTGTGTGTGGTGTGTGTATGTGTGTGTGTGTGGTGTGTGGTGTGTGTGGTGTGTGTATGTATGGTGTGTGTATGTATGTGTGTGTATGTGTGGTGTGTGTGGTGTGTGTATGTATGGTGTGTGTATGTATGTGTGTGTATGTGTGGTGTGTGTGGTGTGTGTATGTGTGTGTGTGTGGTGTGTGTGGTGTGTGTGGTGTGTGCTTAGTGTGTGGTGTGTGTGTGGTATGTGTGTGTGGTGTGTGTGTGGTGTGTGTGTGGTGTGTGTGGTGTGTGTGTGGTGTGTGTGTGTGGTGTGTGTATGGTGTGTGTGGTGTGTGTGTGGTGTGTGTGGTGTGTGGTGTGTGTGTATGTATGTGTGTGAATGTGTGTGTGTGGTGTGTGTGTGTGGTGTGTGGTGTGTGTGTATGTATGTGTGGGTATGTGTGTGTATGTGTGGTGTGTGTGGTGTGTGTGTGTGTGGTGTGTGTGTATGGTGTGTGTGTGGTGTGTAGTGTGTGTGTATGTATGTGTGTGTATGTGTGTGTATGTGTGGTGTGTGTGGTGTGTGTGGTGTGTGGTGTGTGGTGTGTATATGGTGTGTGTGTGTGGTGTGTGGTGTGTGGTGTCTGGTGTGTGTATGTATGTGTGTATGTGTGTGTATGTGTGTGTATGTGTGGTGTGTGTGGTGTGTGTGTGGTGTGTGTGGTGTGTGTTTGTGGTGTGTGTGTGTGTGGTGTGGTGTGTGGTGTGTGTGGTGTGTGGTATGTGTGGTGTGTGTGTGTGGTGTGTGTGTATGTATGTGTGTGTATGTGTGTGTATGTGTGGTGTGTGTGGTGTGTGTGTGGTGTGTGTGTGTATGTGTGTATGTGTGTGTATGTGTGGTGTGTGTGGTGTGTGCGGTGTGTGTGGTGTGTGTGGTGTGTGTGGTGTGTGTGGTGTGTGGTGTGTGTGTATGTATGTGGGTGTATGTGTGGTGTGTGTGGTGTGTGTGGTGTGTGTGTGGTGTGTGTGTGTGGTGTGTGTGTGGTGTGTGTGTGGTGTGGTGTGTGTATGTGTGTGTATGTGTGGTGTGTGTGGTGTGTGGATGGTGTGTGTGGTGTGTGGTGTGTGTATGTGTGTGTATGTGTGGTGTGTGTGGTGTGTGTGTGGTGTGTGTCTGTGGTGTGTGTGTGGTGTGTGTGGTGCGTGTGGTGTGAGTGTGTATGGTGTGTGTGTGTGGTGTGTGTGTGGTGTGTGTGTGGTGTGTGTGGTGTGTGGTGTGTGTGTGGTGTGTATGGTGTGTGTGTGTGGTGTGTGTGTGGTGTGTGTGGTGTGTGTGTGTGGTGTGTGTGTGCGGTGTGTGTAGTGTGTGGTGTGTGTGGTGCGTGTGTGTGGTGTGTGTGTGGTGTGTGTGTGGTGTGTGTGGTGTGTGGTGTGTGTGGTGTGTGTGTGTGGTGTGTGTGTGGTGTGTGTGGTGTGTGTGGTGTGTGGTGTGTGTGTATGGTGTGTGTGTGGTGTGTGTGTGGCGTGTAAGTGTGCGGTGTGTCTGTGTGGTGTGTGTGTGGTGTGTGTGTGTGGTGTGTGGTGTTTGTGTGTGAATGGTGTGTGTGTGTGTGGTGTGTGTGTGTGCTGAGGGAAGGCGGCGTTTGTGCACAGACTGCCCTATATAACATCATAACAACAGTCTGGACCACTGGACGGGTTCCGCAGGATTGGAAGGATGCCCTGGTGGTCCCCCTTTTTAAGAAGGGGGACCGCACAGACTGTAACAACTACTGGGGCATCTCACTCCTCAGTGTGCCGAGGAAGGTCCTGGCAAGGTTTATTCAACCTTGCCTTGCCAGGCACGCTGAGGAGAGGCTTGCGGAGCCCCAATGCGGTTTAAGGAAAGGGCGGTCCTGCACAGATGCCATATTTTCTGCCCGTCTGCTACAGCAGAGGTTAGGAAATTCCAGCAAGACCTACATCTCTGCTTTATTGACCTGGTCAAGGCCTATGATACCATCAGTAGGCCTGGGCTCTGGGTTGTTCTTCGTGCTTTTGGAGTACCTGACCCTCTGCTCACGATCATTAAGGACCTTCATGATGGTGAGCGGGCCCGGGTAAAACTACTTGGCCGGGAGTCAGAGCCATTCCCTGTACACTTTGGGGTGCGACAGGGATGTCCTCTGGCTCCCACATTATTTAACATCTATTTTGACCACGTAGTTCGTGAAACCTTCAATAGCTGTACCGGGGGAATCTCCATATGGTACAGATATAATGGGAGGCTGATCGATGCCCGGGTGCGGTCAAGGGATGGCTCCCTATTGGTCAACCACGTTATGTATGCCGATTGTTTGGTAATAGCTGCTCATTCAGAGGAGGCGTTGGAGTCGCTGCTGCTGAGACTGGAGCGTGCCACTACGAGATGGGGCCTTACCATCAGCCCCACCAAAACTAAGCACCTGCCTGGGTATTTTGTACCATCGGACACTCCACCCCCACAACTCCCAATCGGTGATGGGGCAGTTGTGGAGTGCGTGGAGAGTTTCCCATACCTGGGCAGTGTGCTTATGACTGGCTCCAGTTTAACAGCAGAGGTCTCACTCCGAATCAGTCAAGCGGCAATATATTTTCATCGTTTGTGTAACGCTGTGTGGAAGCTACCTGGTCTGTCGCTCCGCACTAAGCTTCAGATCTTCTCGGCCACGGTCATTCCCTCCCTTCTCTACGCTTGGGAAACGTGGACCCCCAATAGAACATCTTCGCCGGTTAGAAACATTTAGGCTGGCCTGCCTACGAGCCATCCTGGGTTTAACCATATCTGGGCACGGTCCTATCGGTGAGCTCCTCCGGCAGGCAAGGCTGCGTTGGCTGGGTCATGTAGCCCGCATGCCCAGCCACCGCATGCCGAAACAGCTTTTGTTCGGCCGGATCGAGGGGGCTAAACGGGCGCAGCACGGGCTAGAGAAGAGATGGAGTGATGTGGTACAGGAGGACGTGGAGCTGAGTGGACTTGCCGATGCCTGGTACCAGCGGTGTCAAGATCGGCCTCTGTGCAGGAGGCTCGTGAAGGACGCTACTGGGCAGTTGGAGGCAGTCGCCCTCCAACAACAACGGAGGGCGGAGGAGCGACGCTCACAACAACGAGCGGAGCGCCGCGTGGCTAAAGCACAGCAGGTTGGCACAGTAGAGGGCACAGGTGGTGCATCAGCCAGTCGTCTCAGTCAGTCGACCTGTGGCACCTGGGTCTGCCCCCTGACCTCCTGCCAGCGGGCGTTCGACACTTCACGTGGCCTCAAGGTGCACATGGCCTGGCACAAGAGTCGTGATGACGTCACCGCCACTTAGTGGCGAATGGCGGTTGTTGTTATTGTTGTGTGTGTGTGTGGTCTGTGTGTGTGGTGTGTGTGTTTCAGTTTAACTGGCGGTTTAATGGTAATTAATTGAAGGTGGAGGGGTTACCAGCCCCTCGCACCCGTCCAGAGCTCCCGTTTAGCCACTGTGGTGGACCCAGATGCCATGAGGGGAGGAGCCAATCGGATTGGCCCTCCCCCCACAGCACTGTCCACAACAGAGTTGCCTGTCTGGCACCGCGAGGAGGTAGGGGGTTGTTTTGCCGGCTGCCACTCCTCTGTCGGGAGCTGGACCGGTACCGCCTGGATCTCTGTGGCATTCAGGAGGTCCGCTGGACCGGTTCTGGCTCCTGCCACCATGAGGGGTGGACAGTCCTCTACTCGGGGCAGCAGACTGCCAAACAACAGGGTCTGGCTCTTCTGACACGTAGGCTTTCGCGACCAATATTATTCATAATAAAGGTTTTTGGGTTAGATCGCGTTTATTTATAAATGTGTTGTAACCCTCCACTTCCCGACACGGCCAATCAGCAAAAAAAGTGTCACGTTGACAAAAGACAAATAATTCACTACTTTAGCCCACCGGTGTGTTGAAGAGTAAATCCACATTTACAGTTTGAGTACGACGTTTCGCTGGTAAATACATCCAGCATCATCTGGCGAATTGCCCATCTGGCGAATTGCCCGATGATGCTGGATGTATTTACCAGCGAAACGTCGTACTCAAACTGTAAATGTGGATTCACTCTTCAACACACCGGTGGGCTAAAGTAGTGAATTATTTGTCTTTTGTCAACGTGACACTTTTTTTGCTGATTGGCCGTGTCGGATGGTGGAGGGTTACGACACATTTATAAATAAACGCGATCTAACCCAAAAACCTTTATTATGAATCTGGCTCTTCTTTTGAACTAAAGAATGAAGGGGGCGTGGGAGCGTGGCGGTGAGGTGTGGGAAGCTGTAAGCCCCAGGCTACTTTGGGCTCGCCTTCCCATCAACCAGAGGTGAGGAGTGGTGGTCGTGGTTACTTATGCCCCCACCGAAGACAAACATCCGTGGAGGGATGCAGGCAAAGCCGATTAGTCAGATGCCTTCTATGACCTCCTGTCACAGTTGCTGGCTAAAGTGGCACCTCGGGATAGAGTCATCATGTTGGGTGACTTCAATGCCCGAGTTGGTCATGATGCTGGCACCTGGTCTGGAGTGATTGGAGGGCATTGACCAGATCAGCTCAATAACAACGGAAGGAAGCTGTTAGATTTTTGTGCAGCCCATGGGATTGTAATTACCAACACGCTGTTCCGGCATCGGCGCATCCACACAACATAATGGATACATGCTGGGTCCAAGCAAGAACATCTGCCTGACTACATAGTGACGGACCAACGGATGCGAGCCCATGTCCTTGACACCAGGACCTACCGTCGAACTGATCTGCCCTCTGACCATCGACTAGTCATCTGTAAGGTGCGGCTGCCATTCTTCCACTCCGGTGGTGGGTGTACACCCAGGACCCCATTCCAACCTAAAGTGGCCTGGTCTCAGTTATCTGATGAAAGTTGCAAGCGAGAATTTCATCATCGCTTGCGGCTGGGGTTGGCATCGTCCCCGACTCCTCCTGATGTCGAGGGTAAATGGACGAGGTTTAAGACTGTCACTCATGCAGCTGCATTGGCTGCTTTGGGTACGCGGTCCAGACCTCCCCAGAGACCCTGGCTGACAGAGGAGGTGTTAAGGATAGTTGAGAAAAAGCGACAGGCCCACTGTCATCGGCTACAAAATCCCACGTCAGAGAATGAGGAGGCTTACCGCAGCTTTCGCTCGGAGGTTCGGAGAGCCGTGAGGCGCTTGAAGGATGGGTGGTGGTCGCGGGTTGCTGAGGAGATGGAGTCTGCCTCAGTGGCCCGCGATCACAAATCTCTATTTAACTCCATCAAAAAACTAACCTGCAGCACCACACCTATTACCATCAATAGGGGAAAAAACGGTGATCCAATCTCCGACCCCCAGGAAGAGTTTTTCAGATTTGCTGAGCATTTCTGTGATGTCCTGGGGGAGGGAAAATCCCTCAGCCAGGAAAACATCGTGGCACAAAGTGAGGATGACCCTGCTGAGACTGCGGTGCCTCAAATATTGGAAGAAGTCACCCCCTGTGAGTGGCTGGCTGAGGTGTCATCTGTTGAAGAAGTACTAAAGGCGATCCAGAGTCTGAGACCAGGAAAGGCAGCAGGCAGAGATGATCTCCCAAGCGAAATGCTGAGGTAGGGTGGCTTTTGTGCACAGACTGCCCTATTTGGCATCATAACAACAGTCTCGACCACTGGACGGGTTCCGCAGTATTGGAAGGATGCCCTGGTGGTCCCCCTCTTTAAGAAGGGGGACCGCACAGACTGTAACAACTGCTGGGGCATCTCACTCCTCAGTGTGCCGGGAAAGGTCCTGGCAAGGATTATTCAACATTGCCTTGTCAGGCACGCTGAGGAGAGGCTTGCAGAGCCCCAATGCGGTTTCAGGAAAGGGCGGTCCTGCACAGATGCCATATTTTCTGCCCGTCTGCTACAGCAGAGGTGTAGGGAATTCCAGCAAGACCTACATCTCTGCTTTATTGACCTGGTCAAGGCCTATGATACCATCAGTAGGCCTGGGCTCTGCGTTGTTCTTCGTGCTTTTGGAGTACCTGACCCTCTGCTCACGATCATTAAGGACCTTCATGATGGTGAGCGGGCCCAGGTAAAACTACGTGGCCGGGAGTCAGAGCCATTCCCTGTACAATTTGGGGTGCGACAGGGATGTCCTTTGGCTCCCACATTATTTAACATCTATTTTGACCACGTAGTTCGTGAAGCCTTCAATAGCTGTACCGGGGGAATCTCCATATGGTACAGATATAATGGGAGGCTGATCGATGCCCGGGTGCGGTCAAGGGATGGCTCCCTATTGCTCAACCTCGTTATGTATGCTGATGATTTGGTAATAGCTGCTCAGTCAGAGGAGGAGTTGGAGACGCTGCTGCTGAGACTGGAGCGTGCCACTAAGAGGTGGGGCCTTACCATCAGCCCCACCAAAACTAAGCACCTGCCTGGGTATTTTGTACCATCGGACACTCCACCACCACAACTCCCAATCGGTGATGGGGCAGTTGTGGAGCGAGTGGAGAGTTTCCCATACCTGGGCAGTGTGCTTATGACTGGCTCCAGTTTAACAGCAGAGGTCTCACTCCGAATCAGTCGAGCGGCAATATATTTTCATTGGCTGCATAACGCTGTGTGGAAGCTACTTGGTCTGTTGCTCCGCACTAGCTTCAGGTCTTCTCGGCCACGGTCATTCCCTCCTTTCTCTTCGCTTGCGAAACGTGGACCCCCCTAATGGAACATCTTCGCCGTTTATAAACATTAATTCTGTCCTACCTACGATCCATATTGGGTTTAACCAGGCTGGATTGTGTGAGGAGCTCACAAATCCTTGAAAGATCTGGCACGGTCCAATTGGTGAGCTCCTCCGGCAGGCAAGGCTGCGTTAGCTGGGTCATGTAGCCCGCATGCCCAGCCACCGCATGCCGAAACAGCTTTTGTTCGGCCGGATCGAGGGGGCTAAACGGGCGCGGCACGAGCTAGAGAAGAGATGGAGTGATGTGGTACAGGAGGACGTGGAGCTGAGTGGACTTGCCGATGACTGGTACCAGCGGTGTCAAGATCGGCCTCTGTGGAGGAGGCTGGTGAAGGACGCTACTGGGCAGTTTTAGGCAGTCGCCCTCCAACAACAACGGAGGGCAGAGGAGCGATGCTCACAACAACGAGCGGAGCGCCGGGTGACTAAGGCACAGCAGGTTGGTACAGTAGGGGGCACAAGTGGTGCATCAGCCAGTCATCTCATTCAGTCGACCCGTGGCACCTGAGTCTGCCCCGTGACCTCCTGCCAGCAGGCGTTCGACACTTCACGTGGCCTCAAGGTGCACATGGCCTGGCACAAGCGTCGTTGTGACGTCACCGCCACTTAGTGGCGAATGGCGGTTGTTGTTGTGTTTGTGTGTGTGTGGTCTGTGTGTGTGGTGTGTGTGTGGTGTGTGTGTGTGGTGAATGGTGTGTGTGTGTGGTGTGTGTGTGTGTGGTGTGTGTGTGGTGTATGTGTGTGTGGTCTGTGTGGTGTGTGTGGTGTGTGTGGTTTGTGTGTGTGGTATGTGTGTGGTGTGTGTGTGGTGTGTGTGGTGTGTGTGTGTGTGGTGTGTGTGTGTGTGTGTGTGTGTGGTGTGTGTGTGGTGTGTGTGTGGTGTGTGTGTGTGGTCTGTGTGTGTGGTGTGTGGTGTGTGTATGGTGTGTGTGTGGTGTGTGTGTGGTTTTTGTGTGTGTGGTCTGTGTGTGTGGTGTGTGGTATGTGTATGGTGTGTGTGTGGTGTGTGTGTGGTCTGTGTGTGTCGTGTGTGTGTGGTTTGTGGTGTGCGTGTGTGTTGTGTGTGTGTGTGTGTGTGGTGTGTGTGTGTGTTGTGTGTATGTGTGGTCTGTTTGTGTATGTGGTATGTGTGGTGTGTGTGTGTGGTGTGTGTGTGTGTGGTCGGTGTGTGTCGTGTGTGTGTGTGTGTGGTTTGTGGTGTGCGTGTGTGTTGTGTGTGGTGTGTGTGTGGTGTGTGTGTGTGTTGTGTGTGTGTGTGTGGTCTGTTTGTGTATATGGTATGTGTGGTCTGTGTGTGTGTGGTCTTAATGTGTGGTGTGTCCGTGCTATGCGCTATATATGGTGTGTGTGCATGCTGTGTGTGTAGTGTGTATGTGGTGTGTGTGGTGTTTTTATTTGTGTGGTGTGTGTGGTGTATCTGCGTAGTGTGTGTGCTATGTGGTGTGTGTGTTCTGTACGGTTAGTGTGTGTGTGCGTGCGGTGTGTATGTGCGGTGGTGTGTGTGTGTGTGTATGTGCGTTGTGTGTATGTGCGGTGTGTGTGGTGTGTGTATGTTTGCTGTGTGGTGTGTGTATGTATGCTGTGTGGTGTGTGTGTGTATGTACGTGCGCTGTTTGTGTGTGCTGTGTGTGTATATGTGTGTGGGGAGCGGTAATGTAACCTAGCGACCCGAGTTCGATTGCCACTCACGCCTAACACCAGTGACGATTATCTGAAACGGTCATGGGCCTCCCCTAGGTAAACTCAGCCTCAAATGAGTACCTGGTGCGATGTGTAGTTAACATCGCCACTTGGAAGACAAAGCGTGCTCGCTGACAGCACTTGCCCCAACAGTCTGTTACAGGCTACACGGGGGATCTTTGTCTTTGTATTCGCTACGAACCCGGCCAAACAATGGTGACGAATCACCCGAACCGGCCCTGGGCCCCGTTCTAGGTGAGACTCGGCCTCGAAACGAGGCGCCTGCTTGCGTTGTGTAAACGTCAGCACCGGGGGGAGGGGGGGGTGGGGATACAAAGGCGGCCGGGACTAGACAAAGGCGGCCGGCCGACCCGACATCAGGCCACTTTCACCCAACATCTGCGTCCAATATCAAAGTTTCAAAAGCCAGGGGGGGGGGGGGGGGGGGTTGGTTCCTCGTGATGACGCGTGCAAAACAGAAGCACGTGCTCTAATGATGACGACGATGACGATGACGATCACGTGCCAAACCTTACTACCAATCGGATTGTGGGGGCTTCAATGACGCGTTCATATTTCACGCGATGTCACCTCCAAAGCAAAACCCTATCGTCCTTCTTGGGTCTCACGGTGAAGTCACGGAGGTGGGGTTAAAATAAAACGTCGTAACTTTTTTCTTATAATATTTTTTTTTGCTTGTTGTTAATTCCCTTTGAACCAATCGACGTGACTTCACCGAAAGACCCCAACAAATACGAACTCCCGCCGTCACGAAAGCTTTCACCTCTGTTGCTGCGGACAAGAATGTCACGCCACGTCGCTGGAACCGAGTCGCCTACGTCAGACGCGTCAGCAGCCGCGGCATTCTCCAGAAGCCAGCCTCGCCACCGGTGTCAGAGCAGCGAGCGACGTCCGAGAGGCGAACGTTGCACGGGCGAGGCCACACGCATTAGGGCCTAAATTTCGATTTAAAGCTTTCGTGACTGCAATGATTCATCTTCTTTGGTTCTTTCGGTAAAGTCACCACGTAGAATGAGAATAAAATAATAAATTGATAAAATAAAATAACACAATAATATTCTCACGACGTTTCGGCCACAACACAAGCGGCCTTCATCAGGTGAAGGGACGAGACTGTCTGGTAGGACAGCGCTGGAGTGATCTTAAGGATGTGTGGAATCCCTCCCCGTAGAGGCGGTTAAATTTCGATTTAAAGCTTTCGTGACTGCAATGATTCATCTTCTTTGGTTCTTTCGGTAAAGTCACGTAGAATGAAAATAAAATAATAAATTGATAAAATAAAATAACAATAATAGGGACGAGACTGTCTGGTAGGACAGCGCTGTCCTACCAGACAGTCTCGTCCCTTCACCTGATGAAGGCCGCTTGTGTTGTGGCCGAAACGTCGTGAGAATATTATTGTGTTATTTTATTTTATCAATTTATTATTTTATTCTCATTCTACGTGGCGGTGACTTTACCGAAAGAACCAAAGAAGCATTAGGGCCTGTTCCTAGCTCGGCGTGAGCGGCTACACCGTGACGCAGCTGCCCACCCAGCCAAAGCGTGTCCGCTTCGTGCCGGAACTGATTCCTCGCAGATGGAACAGATGGGGACGTCTTAACACCAGTTTTATTCGCAGAAATTATTGAAAACATTTAAAAAAAAAACCTGTTCTTATTCGTCATCGCAGCGTGCATTTGTGTACCGGAATAATCCGATGAGCTTTGACGCTCTTAACGCAGCTTTGCTCACTTTGAAAGCCCTTACTTACGAGCATACTCTCTGATCCTTTCGGTGAAGTCACGTACGATAGAAAAATAAACAAACTAAAATAAAAAAAAGTAAAACAAATTATTTTATTATTTTTCTACCCACGTGACTTTACCGAAAGAACCAGAGACTATGGATTCCCGCAGTCACGAAAGCTTCAAAGCCTTATCAGCAGTCTTTCCTCTCCGCCTGATGAAGGCCACTTGCGTTGCGATCGAAACGTCGCATCCCATTAATTTATTTTCTTTCTACGTGGCTTTACCGAAAGAGCCACAGAGTATTTGGCGACTATAAATCTCCACATGACAAGCCACTATCGTTGAGCTGATATCGTTTGTGATATCCAGCTCGCTGCTGAACAAGAGCTACGTAGTACCTCAGTGTGGGGGGAGGGGGTCTTAGCTGGTTAAAATAAAAGGTACTTTAATTGTTTTATTTAAAGCTTTCGTGACTGCAAGGATTCATATTCTTGGTTCTTTCGGTAAAGTCACCACGTAGAAGGGAAACAATAAAATAATAAAAATATAAAACGATACAATTCTCACGACTTTTCGACTGCAACACAAGAAGCAATCATCATCAGGTGTGAAAACCACAGCAAGAAAAATTGAAAAAAGTTGCGGGGTTTTTTTAACGTTAGCACCACGGAGAGCGATTTGACAGTTTGTACAAAAAAAAACGCCACTTTTTTCAAATTGTCTTGCTGTGGTTTTCACACCTGATGATGATTGCTTGTGTTGCAGTCGAAACGTGGTTAGAATTTTATTGTTTTATATTTTTTTATTATTTTGTTGTTTCCCTTCTACGTGACTTTACCGAAAGAACCAAGAATAAAGGTACTTTAATTTTCGATTTAAAGCTTTCGTGACTGCAAGGATTCATCTACTTCGTTATTTCGGTAAAGTCTTCACGTAGAATGAGAATAAAATAATAAAACAAGATAAGACAATAACGCGAAGCGCTGTCGTCCCGACAGTTCTGTTCCTTCACCTGAAGAAGGCTACTTGTGTTGTGGCCGAAACGTCGTGAGAATTTTATTGTCTTATTTTGTTTCATCGTCATATTCTCATTCTACGTGACTTTACCGAAAGAACCAAGAATAAAGGTACTTTAATGTTTTATTAATTTCCCACGTGAGGCTCGAAGACAGGGCACTATGGCAGTACAGCAGGCGGACTGATGTCTAACTCGTAGGGCAGCATTTCGCGTCATTGGGTGTCATTCGGACGCCAAGCCTGTGGTGTTGTTCATCATAGAGGGTTAGATGGCATACATGCAAATGCTGTGCCGTGAAACCCGCCACCACCCGACACAGCCAATGAACAAGGGGGTTTGTCACGTACACAAAACGTGGCCCAGTTCGTTGCTAATACAGCCACACAGCGGCTGTGTGTTGGAGAGTAAACGCACGACATTTACAATTCGGGTCTCGTGACGTCTCGCCAGTAATTATTACTGCAAGCAGCATCATCAGGCCTGATGATGTCTCTGTCTCTCTCTCTCTCTCTGCCTCTATCTCTTTTTCTCTCTTTTTTATCTTTTTTTTTACGGTCAGAGGAAACGAGAAGATGCTCGGTGTAGTCGGCACTTTGCTTCGTTCATCATTTCGGTTTTTTTCAATTCTTTGCTTTATATGTGCCCCCCCCCTCCCCCCTTTTCAAATGAAAGATTTCACAAAATATGTCACGCTCTGCTCTCCTCCTTCCTACCCCTTCCCTCTCTCTCTCTATCATCTCACTCTACCCGCCCCCCCCCCCCTCTCTCTATACTCTATGTCTATGTTCCCCCTGTTTTCTATGTTTTATTTTAATTTTTAACTACGACAAGTGCTGCATCTGCATCCAGCCCTCCTCGCAGTCCTACTACGGCCTCCGACGGGTAGCTCAGATCTCTGCATGCAGAGCTCTCTCTCTGTCTCTCTCTGGGTCTCTCTCTGTCTCTCTCTGTCTCTCTCTGTCTCTCTCTCTGTCTCTGTCTCTCTCTCTGTCTCTCTCTGTCTCTCTCTCTCTCTCTCTGGGTCTCTCTCTGTCTCTCTCTGTCTCTCTCTCTCTCTGGGTCTCTCTCTGTCTCTCTCTGTCTCTCTCTCTGTCTCTCTCTCTCTCTGTCTCTCTCTGTCTCTCTCTCTGTCTTTCTCTGTCTCTGTCTCTCTCTCTCTGTCTCTCTGTCTGTCTCTCTCTGTCTCTCTCCTCTGTCTCTCTCTCTGTCTCTCTCTGTCTCTCTCTCTGTCTCTCTCTGTCTCTCTCTGTCTCTCTCCTCTGTCTCTCTCTGTCTCTCTCTGTCTCTCTCTCTCTGTCTCTCTCTGTCTTTCTCTGTCTCTCTCTCTCTGTCTCTCTCTCTGTCTCTCCCCTCTGTCTCTCTCTTTCTCTCTCTGTCTCTCTCTGTCTCTCTCTCTGTCTCTCTCTGTCTTTCTCTGTCTCTCTCTCTCTGTCTCTCTCTGTCTCTCCCCTCTGTCTCTCTCTTTCTCTCTCTGTCTCTCTCTGTCTCTCTCTGTCTTTCTCTCTGTCTCTCTCTGTCTTTCTCTGTCTCTCTCTCTGTCTCTCTCTGAGAGTTCATCCTTGCTTGCAGACGCGTGTCGTCTGGAACGCTCCTTCCGTTACGATATCAGGAAGCCGCCGAGAGTTACGCACTTTAAAAGCATCATCATCATCTAGATTGACAAACTCATTTCTTTAAAAATGCTTGTTGTTGTTGTTGTTGTGTTTGGTTTATTGTCCGTCACACACCGCCTCTGATTAGCGCGGTTGGCTACGTGCGGTGCGAAAGAAGTTCAACACAGTACACTACACTATACACTACACACTACACTATACACTACACTATACACTGCATACTGCACTACACTGCTATACACTACGCTATACACTACACCACTCAACTACTATATGCTACGCTACTATACACTACACTATACAATGCATACTACACTACGCTGTTATACACTAGTCTGCACACTACATTACTATATACTACACTACTGTCCACGATACTAAATTGAACAACTCCATCCAGTAGAGCTGCTTGTTGTTTTGTGAACTTTCGTTTGGTGTCCGTCCCCCGTCACCTCCGATGAGCGCGGTTCCCTACCTACGGAGCTAAAGAATTTCAACGCACACACACACACACACAAAGAGCACCGCGCGCTACGAGTTATAAATACCCTCCGTATCCCATTCATGCCCCCCCCCCCCACCTTGCTCCCCCCTTGCCCCCCCCCACCACCTTGCTCCCCCCTTGCCCCCCCCCCCCACCACCTTGCCCCCCCTTGCCCCCCCCACCACCGTAGCCAAGGATGACGAGTACGAGGGCGAGTACCTGGAGATCGAGGGCATCTCGCGCGACCAGGCGGGCGAGTACCAGTGTAGCGCGACCAACGACGTCGCGTCACCAGACACTCGCAGGGTGCGCGTCACCGTCAACTGTGAGTGGCGCCGGAACCCTCCCACCCACACACCCACCCAGCCACGCCCCCCACCCTTACCCCGCCACGCCCACACCGCTACCCCACCACGCCCCTACCCCCACACCAACACGCCCACACCCCCACCCCACCACGCCCACACCCCCACCCCACCACGCCCACACCCTTACCCCGCCACGCCCCCACCCCCATACCACCACGCCCACACCCCTACCCACAATGCCCCCACCCCACCACGCCCACACCCCTACCCCGCCACGCCCCCACCCCCGCCACGCCCACACTCCTACCCCACCACGCCCCTACCCCCACACCACCACGCCCACACCCCTACCCCGCCACGCCCACACCCCTACCCCACCACGCCCACACCCCCACCCCACCACGCCCACACCCCTACCCCGCCACGCCCACACCCCTACCCCATCACGCCCACACACCTACCCCACCACGCCCCTACCCCCACACCACCACGCCCCACTCTTACCCCGCCACGCCCACACCCCTACCCCGCCACGCCCCCACCCCCGCCACGCCCACACTCCTACCCCACCACGCCCCTACCCCCACACCACCACGCCCACACCCCCACCCCACCACGACCACACCCCTACCCCACCACGCCCACACACCTACCCCACCACGCCCCCACCCCCATACCACCACGCCCACACCACTCGCCCACCCACACCCCACCCGACCCCCACCAGGGGAAGTGGGGAGGGGAGGGGCGTGGTGGGGGCATTGTGACGTGACATGCAGAGCGATGACGTGGTTGTGCGTGCCGGTGCTGGGCGATGGTAGCTCTCTGTGTGCACTGTGTCGTCACTTGAAGAAGAAGAAGGAGACCAAGAAGGGATCTCAGATGTAGCTCTGCGATATCCACTTTCGTGAGCCTATTACACCCATAGAACACTGTCTGTGGGTGAAATAGAGAGGGCTAGATTCTCACACACTCATGGCACCACGATCACCCCCCCACCCACCCTCCACACTAACCACCCCCTACCCCCCCCCCCACATCTCTCCCCAACGTAGTCGCCCCGACGTACGTGGACGTGAGGAACCTGGGCATGATGCTGGGCCACCAGGGATCCCTGCGCTGCGAGACAGCGGCCCTGCCAGCGCCCAACTTCGAGTGGTTCCGCAACGACAAGAGGTCACCACCCCAGGCCGCCTCGCCTCTACACCACAGCCACTACACCACGTGGTCTACACCACGTGGTCTATACCACGGCCTCTACACCACAGCCACTACACCACGTGGTCTACACCACGTGGTCAACACCACAGCCACTACAGCACGTGGTCTACACCACGTGGTCTACACCACAGCCACTACAGCACGTGGTCTACACCACGGCCTCTACATCACAGCCACTACACCACGTGGTCTACACCACGTGGTCAACACCACAGCCACTACAGCACGTGGTCTACACCACGTGGTCTATACCACGGCCTCTACACCACAGCCACTACAGCACGTGGTCTACACCACGTGGTCTACACCACGTGGTCTACACCATGGCCACTACACCACGTGGTCTACACCACGTGGTCTACACCACGGCCTCTACGCCACAGCCACGACAGCACGTGGTCTACACCACGTGGTCTACACCACAGCCACTACAGCACCTGGTCTACACCATGGCCACTACATCACGTGGTCTACACCACGTGGTCTACACCACAGCCACTACACCACAGCCACTACACCACGTGGTCTACACCACAGCCACTACACCACAGCCACTACACCACGTGGTCTACACCACGTGGTCTACACCACAGCCACTACAGCACGTGGTCTACACCACAGCCACTACACCACAGCCACTACACCACGTGGTCTACACCACGTGGTCTACACCACAGCCACTACACCACGTGGTCTACACCATGGCCTCTACACCACGGCCACTACATCACGTGGTCTATACCATCGCCTCTACACCACAGCCACTACAGCACGTCCTGTACACCACAGCCACTACACCACGTGGTTTACACCACGTGGTCTACACCACGTGGTCTACACCATGACCTCTACACCACGATCTCCATACCACGACCACTACATCACGTGGTCTACACCGCAGCCTCTTATACCATGGCTATAGAATCAGAACTCCTCAGAATATTCACTCAGCCTCGGAGGAGAAATTACCCGATGAGCTTGTAAGGCCTCCAATTGTTTTAAACGGATGCCCCGTAGAGTCATTTTCAGATAGTAGTGGGTTTTTTTTTCTTCAAGCATTTGGATGCAAGTGTTTTGGGCCAATGGCAGTTCCACTGTTGGTGTGGGTTTAGCTACGGCGCGCTGTGCTACGAACCAGTCTACGACCCGAGTTCAATTCCCGCTCACAGGCAACGACACCCAGTGACGATTATTTGAATGGGTCCTGGGACTTCGCCTAGGTCTACTCGACCTCAAATGAGTACCTGGGATGCAATCGGTATGCAACTGAGACACAATCGTGATGCAGTGAAGTTGCAGCCAGGAGGCAATCAGAATGCAATCTGGATGCAATCGGGATACAATCGGGATGCAATCAGGATGCAATCAAATGTAAAAAAAGTGAACTTGCTACTGTAAGCCTCCCGTGAGGCCCAAAGCAAAAACACGAATATATTCTTGCTGACGGTAGCGTCTCCTGACAACGCAGCAGCGCCTACTCCTCATACACACGCGGAGCCTCATACACACACCGGGCCTTATCATACACACACGGGCCTCGTCATACACACACAGGGCCTTATCATACACACACGGGGCCTTATCATACACACACCGGGCCTTATCATACACACACAAGGCTTCATCATACACACGTGTGGCCTCATCATACACACGCGTGGCCTCATCATACACACGCGTGGCCTCATCATACAAGCACAGGGCCTCATCATACACATGCGGGGCCTCATCATACACATGCAGGGCCTCATCATACACACACAGGGCCTCATCATACACACGCAGGGTCTCATCATATACACGCAGGGCCTCATCATACAAACGCAGGGCCTCATCATACACACGTAGGGCCTCATCATACACACGCGGTGCCTCGTCATACACACGCAGGGCCTCATCATACACACGTGTGGCCTCGTCATACACACGCAGGGCCTCATCATACACACGTGTGGCCTCGTCATACACACGCAGGGCCTCATCATACACACGTGTGGCCTCGTCACACACAGTCTGCCTCGTCATACACACGTGGGGCTTCGTCATACACACGTGTGGCCTCGTCATACACACGCGGCGCCTCATCATACACACGCCGGGCCTCATCATACACACGTGGGGCCTCGTCATACACACGTGTGGCCTCGTCATACACACGCGGCGCCTCATCATACACACGTAGGGCCTCATCATACACACGCGGGGCCTCATCATACACACGCAGGGCCTCGTCATACACACGTTGGGCCTCATCATACACACGCGGCGCCTCATCATACACACGTAGGGCCTCATCATACACCCGTGTGGCCTCATCATACACACGTGTGGCCTCATCATACACACGCAGGGCCTCATCATACACACGCGGCGCCTCATCATACACACGCAGGGCCTCATCATACACACGCGGGGCCTCGTCACACACACGCAGGGCCTCATTAATCACACGTGTGGCTTCATCAAACACACGCGGGGCCTCATCATACACACGCGGTGCCTCGTCATACACACGAAGGGCCTCATCATACACACGCAGGGCCTCATCATACACACGCCGGGCCTCGTCATACACACGCGGGGCCTCGTCACACACACGTGGGGCCTCGTCACACACACGAAGGGCCTCATCATACACATGCAGGGCCTCGTCACAAACACGCAGGGCCTCATGATACGCATGCAGGGCCTCATCAAACACACGCGGGGCCTCATCATACACACGTGGGGCCCCGTCATACACACGCAGGGCCTCATCATACTCACGTGGGGCCCCGTCATACACACGCAGGGCCTCGTCATACACACGCGGGGCTTCATCATACACTCGTGGGGCTTCATCATACACATGCAGGGCCTCGTCACACGCACGCGGTGCCTCGTCATACATACGCGGAGCATCACGTGCCTCATCTCTCTCTCCCACTCTCTTACTCTCTCTAGCTCTCTCCTGCTCCCTCTCTCTCTCTTTTTATTACGATCAGAGGAAACAAGAAGATGCTCGGTGTAGTCGGCACTTTGCTCCGTTCATCATTTCGTTTTTTTATGCTTTGCTTTACGTAAACCCCCCGCCCCATTTTAAATGAAATACCCTTACCCCTTCCCTCTCTCTCTACCCCCCCCCCTCTCTGCCCCTCCTCTCTCTCTACCCCCCTCTCTGCCCCCCCTCTCTCTCTGCCCCTCTCTTCCTACTCAATTTGGCTCTCTCTCGCTCACTCTCTTGCTCTCTTTCTTTATAACTACGACAAGTGCTGCACCAGCACGCAGCCCTTCCCACAGTCAAACGGCCTCCGACGGGTAGCTCACGATCTGCATGCACGGAGCTCTCTACCGTCATCTGCCACCGAGCACACGGCCTCCTCCAGCGCCCACTGCTCCTTGAAGGCCGGCACGGCGTGGGTCAGCCGGGCACGGCGGAACTCCAGCCCACACACACACCCTGGCTCCGACCAGAGCGCGGAAGATGCCCAGGCTGCTGGCCAGACGTTGCCCCTCCAGGGCCACCTTCCTCGCCCTGTATACGGCGAGCTTGGCGTAGCCGAAGAGCACGTTGACCAGCCCCTGAAGATGTTGGGGTCCGTCGCCCTTGAACAGCGAGTCCAGGCTCTTGCACTCCACGTATTGGTGCGCCACCATCTCCACTTTACTGCAGTACCGGCACTCTGGGGACGTGTCGGTGAAGCGCGCCAGGGAGACGTTGGTGGTGACAGTGCCGTGGGCGATGCTCCAGCTGAGGTCGCCGATGCGGTTGTACGTCGGGCTGGAGTAGAGTTGCCTCCAGCGAGGCCTCTCCGGAGAGACGCAGGGCAGAGGCTTTCCTCCAGGCATGGTCCTTGTGGCTCCTCAGGGTGTCCTGTTGGTGGAACCGGACCATGTAGGAGTAGACCACCTTCCTCTTGACGTTTCCGAAGGCCACCTCCGGCAGGTCTTCCAGCCGGCACAGGTCGTGATCCGCCTTCATTTGTCGGCATTGGCGATGCAGTGGCACGACTGAGAGCTCCGGTGGAGGGGGACCAAGAGGGGCCTCGTCATCCCCAACGCCGATGGGGGGCGTTCTCCCCGCTGCCGCTGAGAAGGCCCCCTTGGCTTTCGGCCAGGATCCGGGCAGCCACCCGGAGCGACTGCAGCCCCCCTGTCTTTGTGGCCACGTCTGCTGGTCCGAGCCACCGGCCTCCGTGTTTCAGGCTCCACCAGATCTCCCATCCTGGTGAGCCGCGCATTGGCGAGGCGCCTCTCCATGCCTGGGGTGGTGGTGGTGGTGGTAGATGGCAGCTTTGTCTGCGGGTTCCTGAGGATCGGTTCGAAGACCAAATCCTCGGCCAATTGTGGTTGGTTCTTCCTCCTGACGGCGAGGGAGCTCCATGTCTGCAGGACGCTTCTGTAGAAGGGTGGCAGCTGTCCCAGTGGGAGGCCCCGCAGGTCCATGTAGAATAGTTGCTTGGAGCACTGCAGACCCTCCCCCAGCTGTTTCAGGAGGAAGGAGGCCGTGACGCTCCAGGCCGGTGCCGGGGCGGCGTTCAGGAACTTTTGCGCGGCCTGCAGTCGGAAGGTGGCCAGCTGACTCCGCACGCACACCAGCCCGTGACCGCCCTCGTCCAGTGGCAGGGCCAGGACCCCAGCCGCGACTCCGGTGTCCTCCACCCGACCAGAAGAAGTCGAGGACTCGCTTCTGAAGTGCGTTGACGAGGCTCATGGGGGAGTGCAGGGAGAAGAGTCGGTGCCACAGCATGGACGTCACCAGCTGGTTCACCACCAACGTCTTTGTCCTGAAGGTGAGGAACTTGCACGGGCGACTCCAGGTGCCCAGCCGCTCCTTCACCTTCTCCTCCAGCTCGACACAGTTCCTCTGCGGTGGTTCCACCTCTGGTCCGAGGAACACTCCCAGGTGGTGCAGCAGCGATGTTGTGCTCCAATTGATGACTTTTGCCTTCTCGGGACACTCGGTCATGTCCCACGCTCCAACCAGCAGGCCGCTGCACTTTTGCCAGTTCATTTTTGATGAGGAGGCTTTCGAAAAGACCTCCTGGCACTCATGCAGCAGGGCGACATCATCCAGGGAGCGCAGGATGAGGAGGAGGACGTCGTCGGCGGCGTATGCCGTCAGGACCAACTTGACGCTTGGTTGCCTCAGCACCAGGCCGCTGAGCGAGCTTACAGCGACACACCGCCTCTGAATGGCAAAGCGCACCGCGAGCGTAAAAACAGACCACTGCGTCAATTGAAACATGGTGACGTGGGCAGCCGCAAAGTCGGGGGCGCAGGGGGGCAGGGAATTGAGGGTCGGTGGCCCGGACCCCACACAGCAGCCAGGGGGGTAGTGGGACGAGTGTCACGGGGGAGTCGGAGAGCAATGGTCACGACAATACGGTGATGGCGGGGGGACGGTAGCTCTCTCCTGCTCTCTCTCTCGCTCTCTCTCACGTTCTCTCTCCCACTCTCTTACTCTCTCTAGCTCTCTCTCTCTCGCGTTCTCTCTCGCGTTCTCTCTCCCACTCTCTTACTCTCTCTAGCTCTCTCCTGCTCTCTCTCTCTCTCACGTTCTCTCTCCCACTCTCTTACTCTCTCTTACTCTCTCCTGCTCTCTCTCTCTCACGTTCTCTCTCCAACTCTCTTACTCTCTCTTACTCTCTCCTGCTCTCTCTCTCGCTATCTCTCCCACTCTCTTACTCTCTCTAGCTCTCTTCTACTCCCTCTCTCTCTCGCTATCTCTCCCACTCTCTTACTCTCTCTAGCTCTCTCTCTCCCTCTCTCCCGCGTTCTCTCTCCCACTCTCTTACTCTCTCTATCTCTCTCTCTCGCGTTCTCTCTCCCACTCTCTTACTCTCTCTTACTCTCTCTAGCTCTCTCTCTCTCTCACGTTCTCTCTCCCACTCTCTTACTCTCTCTAGCTCCCTGTCTCTCTCTCACGTTCTCTCTCCCACTCTCTTACTCTCTCTTACTCTCTCCTGCTCTCTCTCTCGCTATCTCTCCCACTCTCTAGCTCTCTCCTGCTCTCTCTCTCTCTCACGTTCTCTCTCCCACTCTCTTACTCTCTCTTACTCTCTCTTACTCTCTCTCTCTCCCACTCTCTAGCTCTCTCTCTCTCTCTCACGTTCTCTCTCCCACTCTCTTACTCTCTCTTACTCTCTCCTGCTCACTCTCTCTCTCGCTATCTCTACCCTCTCCCTTCTCCCACTCTTTCTCTCTCCCTTTCTCCCCCTCCCTCTATCTCTTCTTGTCTCTCTGCCCACCCCCCCCCCCCCCCCCCGTGAGTGTGGCTTCACATTACGGCAGCCGCGAGCTCAATCAAAATCTCGTAACACCGCCGTGTTATGAAAACGCCTGCCGCCTTACCCCGACGGGCGAATGGGTTCTGGGAGGTGGCGGTGGAGAGGGGTCTGGAGGGAGAGGGGCGGGTGGAGGGAGGGAGTGGAGTGGGGGCAGGGAGGGGGAGGGAGGAAGGGGGAGGGAGGGACAGGGAGAGACGGGTGGAGGGATGGATGTCGAGAGTTCAGCGGGGGGAGGGAGGGAGGGAGGGGAGGGAGGAAGGTAGTGAGAGATGGGGAGGGAAACAGGGAGGGAAGAGATTGAGGGACAGGGAGGGAGGGAAGTGGAGGGACGGATGGATGGAGAGGAGTGGGGGGAGGGAGGGATGAGGAGGAGAGGGAGGGAGGGAGGGATGAGGAGGAGGAGGAGGGTCTTGAGTCTGGACCTGAACAGGTGCAGGGAGTTGGTAGCACGGACGGTAGTGGGGAGGGCAGTTCCAGACTACCGGGACCCCCGCGACCAACCCTGGACTCGGGATACAATTAAACTTCCCCTCTCGCGGGGGAGAAGGGCTGCAGTCGAATTCAACATCTAGCAGAGGAGTAGCGCTCGCGCGCGTGTTTGTGGTGTATATGTGGGGACAATTGGTAGCTAAGGCAAGTGACAAAGCACACACATCACATGAAGCGAAAAAAGTCATAAATTATAGCCGTCCCCTTTTTGCGGCCCGCTTGTGTTCATCTCGCGGGACTGTGGCAGATATAAAAAAAAAGTTGGGAGTACAAAAAAATGGAGGGAGTGGGGGGAAGGAGGGAGTGGGGGGAAGGAGGGAGTGGGGGGAAGAAGGGAGGGAGTTGAGTGGAGGGAGGGACAGGAGGGAGGGAAGAGATGGAGGGGCAGGCAGGGAGGGAGGGGAGCGAGGGAGGGGGAACATTTTGGCATGGAGTTTTCGTTTCGGGTGCTGCTTTGCTTTGCTGAGTTTCGTTCGTGCCGCCCGATGTTTGTGTCACGCGGAGCGAGCTCGCGATGATGAATGAGGCCCAGGGAAAGAAAAAAAACGATGTCAGAGAGACAGCACCCGCTCCCATCACTCCAATCACTCACCCACTCCTATCACTCACCCACTCCCATCACTCACCCACTCCCAGCACTCACCCACTCCTATCACTCACCCACTCCCATCACTCACCCACTCCCATCACTCACCCACTCCCATCACTCACCCACTCCCATCACTCCAATCACTCACCCACTCCCATCACTCCAATCACTCACCCACTCCTATCACTCACCCACTCCCATCACTCACCCACTCCCATCACTCACCCACTCCCATCACTCCAATCACTCACCCACTCCTATCACTCACCCACTCCCATCACTCCAATCACTCACCCACTCCCATCACTCCAATCACTCACCCACTCCCATCACTCACCCACTCCCATCACTCACCCACTCCCATCACTCCAATCACTCACCCACTCCTATCACTCACCCACTCCTATCACTCACCCACTCCAATCACTCACCCACTCCTATCACTCACCCACTCCAATCACTCACCCACTCCTATCACTCACCCACTCCCATCACTCACCCACTCCCATCACTCACCCACTCCCATCACTCCCATCACTCACCCACTCCCATCACTCACCCACTCCCATCACTCACCCACTCACATCACTCCCATCACTCGCCCACTCCCATCACTCACCCACTCCCATCACTCACCCACTCCCATCACTCACCCACTCACATCACTCACCCACTCCCATCACTCCCATCACTCACCCACTCCCATCACTCACCCGCTCCCATCACTCACCCGCTCCCATCACTCACCCACTCCTATCACTCCCATCACTCACCCACTCCCATCACTCACCCACTCCCATCACTCGCCCACTCCCATCACTCCCATCACTCACCCACTCCCATCACTCCAATCACTCACCCACTCCTATCACTCACCCACTCCAATTACTCACCCACTCCCATCACTCACCCACTCCCATCACTCACCCACTCCCATCACTCTCATCACTCACTCACTCCCATCACTCCCATCACTCACCCACTCCCATCACTCGCCCACTCCCATCACTCCCACCACTCACCCACTCCCATCACTCACCCACTCCCATCACTCACCCACTCCCATCACTCACCCACTCCCATCACTCACCCACTCCCATCACTCACCCACTCCCATCACTCACCCGCTCCCATCACTCACACACTCCCATCACTCACCCACTCCCATCACTCACCCACTTCCATCACTCACCCACTCCCATCACTCACCCACTCCCATTACTCACCCACTTCCATCACTGACCCACTCACATCACTCCCATCACTCACCCAGTCCCATCACTCCCATCACTCACCCACTCCCATCACTCACCCACTCCCATCACTCACGCACTCCCATCACTCACCCACTCACATCACTCCCATCACTCACATCACTCCCATCACTCCCATCACTCACCCACTACCATCACTCACCCACTCCCATCACTCACCCACTCACATCACTCCCATCACTCACATCACTCACCCACTCCCATCACTCCCACCACTCACCCACTCCCATCACTCACCCACTCCCATCACTCACCCACTCCCATCACTCACCCACTCCCATCACTCACCCACTCCCATCACTCACCCACTCCCATCACTCACCCGCTCCCATCACTCACACACTCCCATCACTCACCCACTCCCATCACTCACCCACTTCCATCACTCACCCACTCCCATCACTCACCCACTCCCATTACTCACCCACTTCCATCACTGACCCACTCACATCACTCCCATCACTCACCCAGTCCCATCACTCCCATCACTCACCCACTCCCATCACTCACCCACTCCCATCACTCACGCACTCCCATCACTCACCCACTCACATCACTCCCATCACTCACATCACTCCCATCACTCCCATCACTCACCCACTACCATCACTCACCCACTCCCATCACTCACCCACTCACATCACTCCCATCACTCACATCACTCCCATCACTCCCATCACTCACCCACTACCATCACTCCCACCACTCACCCACAACTGTCCCCCCCCCCCGTCCCAGGCTGGTGAGTGGCGTGCGGGGTCTGCTGATCACCGTGAGTGGACGTCGCTCGGTGCTCACCTTTCCCAACGTGACGGAGGAGCTCTACGGCAACTACACCTGCCTTGTCTTCAACTCGCTCGGGGGAGCCAACAGCAGCCTCCTGCTCAACCGTACGTCGTGCCAAGCTCTATCAGCTGCTGGACGGGTAGCAGTAGCGGGGGGGGGGGGTGGTCTCACACCACTCATACCACTCACACCACTCACACCACTCACAACAACAACCGCCATTCGCCACTACGTGACGGTGACGTCACCAGGACGCTTGTCCCAGGCCATGTGTACCCTGAGGCCACGTGAAGTGTCGAACGCCCGTTTGGCAGGAGGTCACGGGGCAGACCCAGGTGCCACGGGTCGACTGACTGAGATGACTGGCTGATGCACCACCTGTGCCCCCTACTGTGCCAACCTGCTGTGCTTTAGCCACCCGGCGCTCCGCACGTTGTTGTGAGCGTCGCTCCTCCGCCCTCCGTTGTTGTTGGAGGGCGACTGCCTCCAACTGCCCAGTAGCATCCTTCACGTGCCTCCTCCAATGAGGCCGATCTTGACACCGCTGGTACTAGTCATCGGCAAGTCCACTCAGCTCCACGTCCTCCTGTACCACATCACTCCATCTCTTTTCTAGCCCGTGCCGCGCCCGTTTAGTCCCCTTGATCCGGCCGAACAAAAGCTGTTTAGGCATGCGGTGGCTGGGCATGCGGGCTACATGACCCAGCCAACGCAGCCTTGCCTGCCGGAGGAGCTCACCGATGGGACTTTGCCAAGATCTTTCGAGGATTTGTGAGCTCCTCACACAATCCAGCCTGGTTAAACCCAGGATGGATCGTAGGCAGGCCAGCCTAAATGTTTCTAACCGGCGAAGATGTTCCATTAGGGGTGTCCACGTTTCGCAAGCGTAGAGAAGGGAGGGAATGACCGTGGCCAAGAAGACCTGAAGCTTCGTGCGGAGCGATAGACCAGGTAGCTTCCACACAGCGTTACGCAACCGATGAAAAGATAATGCCGCTCGACTGATTCGGAGTGAGACCTCTGCTGTTAAACTGGAGCCGGTCATGAGCACACTGCCAAGGTATGGAAACTCTCCACTCTCTCCACAACTGAGGGATTTTCCCTCCCCCAGGACCTCACAGAAATGCTCAGCAAATCTGCAAACCTGTTCCTGGGGGTTGGAGATTGGATCACCGTTTTTTCCCCTAATGATGGTAATTGGTGTGGCGCTGCAGGTTACTTTTTTGATGGAATTAAATAGGGATTTGTGATCGCGGGCCAATGAGGCAGACTCCATCTCCTCAGCAACCCGCAACCACCACCCATCTTTGCAGTGCCTCATGGGTCTCCGAACCTCCGAGCGAAGGCTGCAGTAAGCCTCCTCATTCTCTGACGTGGAATGCTGTAGACGATTAGAGTGGGCCTGTCGCTTTTTCTCAACCATCCTGAACACCTCCTCTGTCAGCCAGGGTCTCTGGGGAGGTCTGGACCGCGTACCCAAAGCAGCCATTGCAGTTGCATGAGTCACAGTCCTAAACCACGCCCATTTACCCTCGACATCACGAGGAGTCGGGGACGATGCCAACCCCAGCCGCAAGCGATGATTAAATTATCGCTTGCAACTTTCATCAGCTATCTGAGACCAGGTAACCTTAGGTTGGAATTGGGTCCTGGGTGTACACCCACCACTGGAGTGGAAGAATGGCAGGCGCATCTTACAGATGACTAGTCGATGGTCAGAGGGCAGATCAGCTCCACGGTAGGCCCTGGTGTGAAGGACATGGACTCGCATTCGCTGGTCCGTCACTATGTAGTCCAGCAGATTTTCTTGCTTGGACATCGCATGCATCCATGATGTTGTGTGGATGCGCCGATGCCTGAACAGCGTGTTGATAATTACAAACCCATGGGCTGCACCCAAATCTAGCAGACTCCTACCATTGTTATTGAGCTGATCTGGCCCATGCCTTCCAATCACTCCAGACCAGGTGCCAGCATCATCACCAACTCGGGCATTGAAGTCACCCAATAAGATTACTCTATCCCGAGGGGCCACTTTAGCCAGCACCTGTGACAAGAGGTCATCCCGTGGAGAGATGCCTGCATCCCTCCACGGATGTTCGTCTTCGTTGGGGGCATAAGTAACCACGACCACCACTCCTCGCCTCCCGTTGATGGGAAGGCGAGCCCAAAGTAGCCTGGGGCTTACAGCTTCCCACACCTCAACACCACGCTCCCACACCCCCTTCATTCTTTTGTTTGGCAGTTTCCTGCCCCGAGTAGAGGTCTGTTCACCCCTCATGGTGGCAGGAGCCAGAGCCGGTCCACCGGACCTACTGAATGCCACAGAGATCCAGGCGGTATCGGTCCAGCTCCCGACAGAGGAGTGGCAGCCTCTCCTCCGCAGTGAGCGTTTGAACATTCCACGTGGCCACCCGAAGTGGCTTTTTGTGGTTTCTGGAGGAGCCCCGAGGGTAAAGATTCAATCTCCTGGCTCCGCCAAATGGGGTTTGGCCAGGAGACGTCATAGCCACCTGTCCTCCCGGGGCCTCCGGCACAAGCTTATTAGTTAGATATTTCAGTCGTGCTTTAGTGGTACTTTATTGAAGGTGGAGGGGTTACCAGCCCCTCGCACCCGTCCAGATCCCCCGTTTAGCCGCTGTGGTGGTCACAGACACCCTGAGGGGAAAGGCCAATCGGAATTGGCCCTCCCCCCCACGCCACTGTCCACGACAAGGTTACCCGTCTGGCACAACAAGGAGGTAAGGGGTTGTTTTGCCACGCACACCACTCACATCACCCACTCACATCACTCATCCACTCACACCACTCACATCACTTACCCCCTCCTATCAATCACCTACGCCGATCACTCCCACGGGGAGAGAGAGAGAGACACGCAAACTCCAAATATACAGCAGCAGGCATCGTCAGTGTCGGGATTGAACCCACGACCTCCTGTGTACCAGGCGAGGTAGTTAACATCTCCTATCCACCGTGATGTCGAGACATTATTGGTGTCTTTGTTGTTTCCACGTAACGGATGGTCCGTTGTGATTTAGAAAGTCCTAATCATTGCTGAGTCGCAGTTGTTATTCGTTGGGCGCTGACGAGTCTGTATTGGTGCCACTGTGCGTGCACGAGGCCCTGGTTGGGATGGAGGATTGATACGGCCCATCATCAACATCATCTCCCTCTGTGGTCGATAAAATGAGCAACACTTTAGGGTGGTTGTGTCCTATTGGGTAGACTCGCCCCCCCCCTCCCCCACTCCACACCACCCAACCAATCCCTCTTCAAATCCCTCACCTGCCATAGGAATGTGGAATTTCCACCACGGAAACTGCAGGTGGCTGCAAACAATGCCTCGGTGGTCACGTGGAGCCGCGTCACGGCATCCATCCACTGCTAGATGAAGACCTCACCCAGCCACCATCATCATCATCATCAGCCGTGGTCAATCCACTGCTAGATGAAGACCTCACCTAGCCACCACCATCATCATCAGCCGTGGTCAATCCACTGCTAGATGAAGACCTCACCCAGCCACCATCATCATCATCAGCCGTGATCAATCCACTGCTAGATGAAGACCTCACCCAGCCACCACCATCATCAACAGCCGTGGTCAATCCACTGCTAGATGAAGACCTCACCCAGCCACCACCATCATCATCAGCCGTGGTCAATCCACTGCTAGAAGAAGACCTCACCCAGCCACCATCATCATCAGCCTTGGTCAATCCACTGCTAGATGAAGACCTCACCTAGCAACCATCATCATCAGCCTTGGTCAATCCACTGCTAGATGTAGACCTCACCCAGCAACCATCATCAGCCGTGGTCAATCCACTGCTGGATGAAGACCTCACCCAGCCACCATCATCAGCATCAGCCGTGGTCAATCCACTGCTAGAAGAAGACCTCACCCAGCAACCATCATCATCAGCCTTGGTCAATCCACTGCTAGAAGAAGACCTCACCCAGCAACCATCATCATCAGCCGTGGTCAATCCACTGCTGGATGAAGACCTCACCCAGCCACCATCATCAGCATCAGCCGTGGTCAATCCACTGCTAGATGAAGACCTCACCCAGCCACCATCATCATCACCATCATCAGTCGTGGTCGATCCACTGCTAGATGAAGACCTCACCCAGCCACCATCATCATCATCAGCCGTGGTCAATCCACTGCTACATGAAGACCTCACCCAGCCACCATCATCATCATCAGCCGTGGTCAATCCACTGCTAGATGAAGACCTCACCCAGCCACCATCATCATCATCAGCCGTGGTCAATCCACTGCTAGATGAAGACCTCACCCAGCTACCACCATCATCATCAGCCGTGGTCAATACACTGCTAGATGAAGACCTCACACAGCCACCATCATCAGCCGTGGTCAATCCACTGCTAGATGAAGACCTCACCCAGCTACCACCATCATCATCAGCCGTGGTCAATCCACTGCTGGATGAAGACCTCACCCAGCAACCATCATCATCAGCCGTGGTCAATCCACTGCTAGATGAAGACCTCACACAGCCATCATCATCAGCCGTGGTCAATCCACTGCTAGATGAAGACCTCACCCAGCCACCACCATCATCATCAGCCGTGGTCAATCCACTGCTAGATGAAGACCTCACCCAGCCACCATCATCATCATCAGCCGTGGTCAATCCACTGCTAGATGAAGACCTCACCCAGCCACCATCATCATCATCAGCCGTGGTCAATCCACTGCTAGATGAAGATCTCACCCAGCCAGCATCATCATCAGCCGTGGTCAATCCACTGCTAGATGAAGACCTCACCCAGCTACCACCATCATCAGCATCAGCCGTGGTCAATCCACTGCTAGATGAAGACCTCACCCAGCCACCACCATCATCAACAGCCGTGGTCAATCCACTGCTAGATGAAGACCTCACCCAGCCACCACCATCATCAACAGCCGTGGTCAATCCACTGCTAGATGAAGACCTCACCCAGCAACCATCATCATCATCAGCCATGGTCAATCCACTGCTGGATGAAGACCTCACCCAGCCACCATCATCAGCATCAGCCGCGGTCAATCCACTGCTAGATGAAGACCTCACCCAGCCACCATCATCAGCCGTGGTCAATCCACTGCTAGATGAAGACCTCACCCAGCCACCATCATCAGCATCAGCCGCGGTCAATCCACTGCTAGATGAAGACCTCACCCAGCCACCATCATCAGCCGTGGTCAATCCACTGCTAGATGAAGACCTCACCCAGCCACCACCATCATCATCAACAGCCGTGGTCGATCCACTGCTGGATGAAGACCTCACCCAGCCACCACCATCATCATCAGCCGTGGTCAATCCACTGCTGGATGAAGACCTCACCCAGCCACCACCATCATCATCAGCCGTGGTCAATCCACTGCTAGATGAAGACCTCACACAGCCACCATCGTCATCAGCCGTGGTCAATCCACTGCTGGATGAAGACCTCACCCAGCAACCATCATCATCAGCCGTGGTCAATCCACTGCTGGATGAAGACCTCACCCAGCCATCATCATCAACATCCATTGTCAATTCACGGCAGCGTCTTAACCACCGCCCTCCCCCCTCCCACGTCTCTCCTCCGCGCCTCCTTTGTTTCTCTCCCTCTCCTCCTCCTCCTCCTCTCTTGTGAGTTCGCTGATTGCGGAGTGCCGGCCGGAACTCATTGTGGGGGTTTTTTTTGTCCCATTCCCTGTCGCGGCTGTCTTTTTTTTGCGTGAAATTGCGGCTTAATTCGCGTTGCTTTGAGTAGCTGGGTGGGGGGAAGGGCGGGGAGGCAGTGAGTGGGAGATAGGGGGAGGGGGGAGGATGAGAGGGGAGGGAGGGGGGAAGGAGAGGGGGGGGATTGAGGGGGGAGGAGGGGGGAGTGATGGCTGAGCGGTTCAGAATCAGCATCCTGCATTTTGACTGCAGCAGTAATCCGATGAGACGCGAGGCTCTTCATACACGGATGGTCCAGTTCGGGGCCACGGGCGTCAGAACGTCACAGCGACAAACAGTTACGAAGTGCAAGAAATTTAAACAAATCACCCACGCACATTCAAATACAACATCAACCCCCCACCAACCTACCAGACGAAGCCCCACTAATTATTATTATCTTTTTTAGCGGAAGCCACCTGGTCACTACGAATGATAGCTCAGCAAATTGGCCACACACCACTTGGACATTCATAGTTAGGGGGGGGGGGGCACAGCGCTCCGGCAATGGTTGGAGCGCATTAGCTCGCTGCTAATTTAAAAATCAATCTCCTCCCGGGAGTTGAAACTATTCAACAAATGACGCTAGTTTTGGTTCAGCATGTAAGGCCTCGCACCGAGCTGCGTAGCTCTTTGTTCGGAACTAATCGATCAACCGAAGTGGCTTATCGCGTGGACATCCGTAGCAGTAGCCGAATACTTAGGCCCTCAACGAGTGATTATTAGCTTACTTGTTTCAGAAGCGACTTTGCTATCACAAATTATAGCAGCGCAGCCAGTTGGCTTTTCATCATCATCATTATCATCATCGCCAGCGTGTGGGGATGATTAGCGGCAGCCAAATAACTCTCACAACGCGTGGTGACGTCGATTCTAAATTTGGAGGGGGCAAAAACCGCAGGACCCGGAGAAAAAATCCAAGCAACCACGGGGGGAGAGAGAGAGAGACACGCTAACTCCAAATATACAGCAGCAGGCATTGTCAGGGTCGGGATCGAACCCACGACCTCCTGTACACCATTCGAGGTAGTTAACATCCCCTAGCCACCGTGATGATGATGATGAGAGAGAGAGAGACACGCAAACGCCAAATATATAGCAGCAACAGGCATTGTCAGGGTCGGGATCGATCCCACGACCTCCTGTACACCAGGCGAGGTAGTTAACATCTCCTAGCCACCGTGATGATGATGATGATGAGAGAGAGAGAGACACGCAAACTCCAAATATACAGCAACAGGCATTGTCAGGGTCGGGATGATCGAACCCACGACCTCCTGTATACCAGGCGAGGTAGTTAACATCTCACCACAGGGAAAGAGAGACGCGCAAACTCCAAATCTACAGCGGGCGTCTCGGGCTGGGTCGTTAACACATTGCCGTGTGTACGCAGGCCGTGTGTATGTGTGTATGTATGTCCGTTGAACTTATTTTGCACCGTACGTAGCCTGCCGCGCTAGTCGTGGGAGCGGGCACTTAGCAGTACCAGCGGACCCCGGTGAACCGAGCGTGCGTCTCGTGAAATCTGTTTTTAGCTTTAATTTCGGCATCGAACCCACAACTCTGTGTGTTACTGCGAGAATGGGTCAAATCCTGAAGACGAACGCACATTTTGATTTAAAGCTTTCGTGACTGCAGTAATTCATATTCTTAGTTTTTTCGGTAAAGTCACGTTGAAGAGAAACAACAAAATAATAAATAATAAATATATATTATTATTTTGTTGTTTCTCTTCAACGTGACTTTACCAAAAAAACTAAGAATACGAACGCACATGTTGAGACCTGTACACCAGACGTCCGTCTTCAGGTGAGACTCTCTCACCTGAAGACGGACTCTCTCACCTGAAGACGGACGCGTGTGTTGCGACCGAAACGTCGTCTTTTAGTTTATTATATTTTTTTCTAACTACGTGACTTTACCGAAAGAACCAGAGAGTATGGATTTATGCGGTCGCGAAAGCTTCAAATCAAGGGTTAAATTCCTCATTGTGTCTTTTAAATCACAGTGTTACTGGTAAAAAAGGCTCCCTGCAAACATAGATTAATTATACATACATCTATATGCATATCTATCGATATAAATACGCACGTTGCAGCGCGCGGCCACTCTCTAGGTCGACTCAGCCTCAAATGAGTTACTCGCAAACAGCACTTGCCCCTAGGGGCTGTTCAGGCTATACGGGGGATCTTTGCCAGTGACGATTCATCTGAACCGGCCCTGGGCCTCCCCTCTAGGTCAACTCAGCCTCAAATGATAACCTGGTGCGGTGCGTAGTCACCGTGGGAGACAAAGGCGGCCCTGTCGTGGTGCGTGCCGTGCCAGCATTCATAGGCGCTGCGTTGCTATTTTGTTTCTGATTTACCCACACGCTGATCAATCACGGCCACCACAGCAATGTCTATCTGCAATGTTAGTCTATGGGCAATGTTAGTCTATGGGCAATGTTAGTCTATGGGTAGTGTTAGTCTATGGGTAATGTTAGTCGATGGGTAATGTTAGTCTATGGGTAGTGTTAGTCTATGGGCAATGTTAGTCTATGGGTAGTGTTAGTCTATGGGTAGTGTTAGTCTATGGGTAGTGTTAGTCTATGGGTAGTGTTAGTCTATGGGTAGTGTTAGTCTATGGGTAGTGTTAGTCTATGGGAAGTGTTAGTCTATGGGCAATGTTAGTCTATGGGTAACGTTAGTCTATGGGAAGTGTTAGTCTATGGGTAATGTTAGTCGATGGGCAATGTTAGTCTATGGGTAGTGTTAGTCTATGGGCAATGTTAGTCTATGGGTAGTGTTAGTCTATGGGTAGTGTTAGTCTATGGGTAGTGTTAGTCTATGGGTAGTGTTAGTCTATGGGTAGTGTTAGTCTATGGGTAGTGTTAGTCTATGGGTAACGTTAGTCTATGGGAAGTGTTAGTCTATGGGAAATGTTAGTCTATGGGCAATGTTAGTCTATGGGAAGTGTTAGTCTATGGGCAATGTTAGTCTATGGGCAATGTTAGTCTATGGGTAGTGTTAGTCTATGGGTAATGTTAGTCGATGGGTAATGTTAGTTTATGGGTAGTGTTAGTCTATGGGTAGTGTTAGTCTATGGGTAGTGTTAGTCTATGGGTAGTGTTAGTCTATGGGTAGTGTTAGTCTATGGGTAGTGTTAGTCTATGGGCAATGTTAGTCTATGGGTAGTGTTAGTCTATGGGCAGTGTTAGTCTATGGGCAGTGTTAGTCTATGGGTAGTGTTAGTCTATGGGTAGTGTTAGTCTATGGGTAGTGTTAGTCTATGGGTAGTGTTAGTCTATGGGTAGTGTTAGTCTATGGGTAACGTTAGTCTATGGGAAGTGTTAGTCTATGGGCAATGTTAGTCTATGGGCAATGTTAGTCTATGGGAAGTGTTAGTCTATGGGCAATGTTAGTCTATGGGCAATGTTAGTCTATGGGTAGTGTTAGTCTATGGGTAATGTTAGTCGATGGGTAATGTTAGTCTATGGGTAGTGTTAGTCTATGGGCAGTGTTAGTCTATGGGTAGTGTTAGTCTATGGGTAGTGTTAGTCTATGGGTAGTGTTAGTCTATGGGTAGTGTTAGTCTATGGGTAGTGTTAGTCTATGGGTAACGTTAGTCTATGGGAAGTGTTAGTCTATGGGCAATGTTAGTCTATGGGCAATGTTAGTCTATGGGAAGTGTTAGTCTATGGGCAATGTTAGTCTATGGGCAATGTTAGTCTATGGGTAGTGTTAGTCTATGGGTAATGTTAGTCGATGGGTAATGTTAGTCTATGGGTAGTGTTAGTCTATGGGCAGTGTTAGTCTATGGGTAGTGTTAGTCTATGGGTAGTGTTAGTCTATGGGTAGTGTTAGTCTATGGGTAGTGTTAGTCTATGGGCAGTGTTAGTCTATGGGTAGTGTTAGTCTATGGGTAGCGTTAGTCTATGGGTAGTGTTAGTCTATGGGTAATGTTAGTCTATGGGTAGTGTTAGTCTATGGGTAGTGTTAGTCTATGGGTAGTGTTAGTCTATGGGCAATGTTAGTCTATGGGCAATGTTAGTCTATGGGTAATGTTAGTCTATGGGTAGTGTTAGCATATGGGTAGTGTTCGTCTATGGGTAATGTTAATCTATGGGCAATGTTAGTCTATGGGTAATGTAAGTCTATGGGTATTGTTAGTCTATGGGTAGTGTAAGTCTATGGGCAATGTTAGTCTATGGGTAATGTGAGTCTATGGGTAATGTTAGTCTATGGGTAATGTTAGTCTATGGGCAATGTTAGTCTATGGGAGGTGTTAGTCTATGGGCAATGTTAGTCTATGGGTAATGTTAGTCTATGGGTAGTGTTAGTCTATGGGTAATGTTAATCTATGGGCAATGTTAGTCTATGGGTAATGTAAGTCTATGGGTAATGTTAGTCTATGGGTAGTGTTAGCATATGGGTAGTGTTCGTCTATGGGTAATGTTAATCTATGGGCAATGTTAGTCTATGGGTAATGTAAGTCTATGGGTAATGTTAGTCTATGGGTAGTGTAAGTCTATGGGCAATGTTAGTCTATGGGTAATGTTAGTCTATGGGTATTGTTAGTCTATGGGCAATGTTAGTCTATGGGTAATGTTAGTCTATGGGTAATGTTAGTCTATGGGTAATGTTAGTCTATGGGTAGCGTTAGTCTATGGGTAGTGTTAGTCTATGGGTAATGTTAGTCTATGGGTAGTGTTAGTCGATGGGTAATGTAAGTCTATGGGTAGTGTTAGTCTATGGGCAATGCTAGTCTATGGGCAAGGTTAGTCTATGGGTAATGTGAGTCTATGGGTATTGTTAGTCTATGGGCAATATGAGTCTATGGGCAATGTTAGTCTATGGGTAATGTTAGTCTATGGGCAATGTGAGTCTATGGGTATTGTTAGTCTATGGGCAATATGAGTCTAGGGGTAATGTTAGTCTATGGGTAATGTTAGTCTATGGGCAATGTTAGTCTATGGGCAATGTAGTAGTTGTGTGGTAGTTGTTGTAGTAGTTGTTGTAGTAATAGTAGTAGTTGTAGTAGTTGTTGTACTAGTTGTGGTAGTTGTAGTAGTAGTTGTAGTAGTATTTGTACTAGTTGTGGTAGTTGTAGTAGTTGTAGTAGTAGTTGTAGTAGTAGTTGTAGTAGTAGTTGTAGTAGTAGTAGTTGTAGTAGTTGTTGTAGTAGTTGTAATAGTTGTTGTAGTAGTTGTAGTATAAGTTGTTGTAGTAGTTGTAGTTGTTGTAGTAGTTGTAGTAGTAGTTGTAGTAGTTGTTGTAGTTGTTGTAGTAGTTGTCGTTGTAGAAGTAGTAGTTGTTGTAGTAGTTGTAGTAGTTGTTGTAGTAGTTGTTGTAGTAGTTGTAGTAGTTGTTGTAGTAGTTATTGTAGTAGTAGTTGTTGTAGTAGTTGTTGTAGTAGTTGTAGTAGTTGTTGTAGTAGTTGTTGTAGTAGTTGTTGTAGTTGTTGTAGTAGTTGTTGTAGTAGTAGTAGTTGTAGTAGTAGTTGTTGTTGTAGTAGTTGTTGTAGTAGTTGTAGTAGTAGTTGTTGTAGTAGTAGTTGTTGTAGTAGTTGTTGTATTAGTTGTGGTAGTAGTTGTTGTAGTAGTTGTTGTTGTAGTAGTTGTAGTAGTTGTAGTTCTTGTAGTAGTTGTTGTAGTAGTTGTAGTAGTTCTAGTAGTAGTTGTACTAGTTGTATTAGTTGTTGTAGTAGTTGTACTAGTTGTTGTAGTAGTTGTACTAGTTGTAGTAGTTGTAGTAGTTGTTGTAGAAGTAGTGGTTGTAGTAGTAGTAGTTGTTGTAGTAGTTGCAGTAGTAGTAGTAGTAGTTGTACTAGTTGTTGTAGTAGTTGTGGTAGTTGTAGTAATTGTT
>NC_133728.1:8202039-8254539 GCF_048934315.1 Petromyzon marinus
CACAGACACACACATACACACAGACACACACACAGACACACACACAGACACACACACACATACACACACATACACACACATACACATACATACACATACATACACATACATACACACATACACACACAGACACACATACACATACACTCACTCACACACACACATGCTCACATACATAAACACACACACAGACACACACAGACACACACACATACACACAGACACATACACACACACACATACACACACACACTCACACACACACACAGACACACACACATACACACACACAGACACACACACACAGACACACACACACAGACACACACACACAGACACACACACACAGACACACACACAGACACACAGCGGATGTCTCATTTGCGATTCCGCGACTTAGAAACGTCGCGGTGCGTCTCTGTTACACGTAGCCCCCCCCCTCCCCCCACGTAGCCCTTCTCCCTCCTCCCCACTAGCCCCCCCAGCCCCCCCCTTACCCCCCACCCACTAGCCCCCCCTTACCCACCCACTAGCCCCCCCGTTACCCCCCCACACTAGCCCCCCCCCGCCTCCCACCGTACCCCACCCAATTCTGACGCCATCCTCGCTCCGTCTCTACCCAGGGGTTCGGCAAACCAAAAGTAACGAACGGAGACGATTCGCCTCTTTTGTTTTTTATTTCGGAGCTAAAACAAACAAAAAAGACAGAACGGGAAACAGGGAAACAGGGAAACACCGCGCTGAGACATTCCTCCAATTTATTTTATTTTTGGGGGGGGCGGGTGGTGGGGGGGGTGGGTGGAGGGTTTTGATACGCGCACACACACACAAAAAAAATCTTGATCTGAAGCTTTCGCGACTGACTGCAGTAATCCATAAGTCTCTGATTTATTTTCGGTAAAGTCACGTAGGTAGAGGACATCGTGATAGAACGCGACGTTTCGGTCGCAGAACACAACGGTGAGGCGGTTTGCGACCGAAACGTCGTGTTCTAATCTTGATTGTTTCCATCTCCGTGACTTTAACCGAAAGTAAACACAGAGAGCACAACAACAACAACAACAAAACAAATCTTGATTATTCTATTATTTTTTTTATTTAAAGCTTTCGTGACTGCAGTAATTCATATTCTTAGTTTTTTCGGTAAAGTCACGTTGAAGAGAAACAACAAAATAATAAAATATATATAAAACAATAAAAAAATTCTCACGACGTTTCGACCATAACTCAAACGGTCATCTTCAGGTGTGTTGGTTCGCATAAATTGTCAATTTATGACAATTTAATTTATCAATTTATGCAAACCAACACACCTGAAAATGACCGTTTTAGTTATGGTCGAAACGTCGTGAGAATGTTTTATTGTTTTATATATATTTTATTATTTTGTTGTTTCTCTTCAACGTGACTTTACCGAAAAAACTAAGAATATTCTATTATTTTTTTATATATATACACCAGGTCCAGCAAATGCGGTCTTTGCTGAACACAAACCCCCGGTCATAGGTAACGAGTGAACCTGATGGAGTGAGCCACGCGTGGCTCAGGAGGGGGCATGTGGCCATGCCCTGGCACATGACCCACCACCGCCACACACCACGTGGCTCAGGAGGGCGATGGTGGTGGTGGGGGTAGTCAGCAAGCGAGCATCGTCTGTCGATTCAGGCTCCCTCCCCCCCGTGTGCTTCCTCCTTTGGCTACGCTTCACCCGCACTCTCTCGGGCTGGATTGATCTTCTCCTGCCCCTGCTGCTGGTTCGAAAACCAGAAACGTCTTGGGCGATGGTGGGTGGAGGGCGGCGGGGGTTGGGATTATCTGTGGATGATCAAAAATCGCGGCGCCCTACACTCCCAGGATTGATTGATTCTTCAGGATTCTTCCTCGCGAACCAAATCAGAAATCCACTGCGGGTTTTCCATCGTGTCCGGTTCGTCACCCGCCCCCCTCCCCCCCCCCCATTGTGTCACCAAGTCCGAGTCCCCCCAACTCTTACTCCAGCTCCAGATCCAGAGCTCCGTTTCGACTTTTCCCAATCCCCGTTCCGTCTCCGTGTCTCCAGGTTCTTAGTGAGTTGTGGGCATGGCCCAACTTCAGTGTTGGTGGTGGGGGGGGGTAGTGGGGGGTGGGGGGGCAGTGGTGGGGGGGGGTAGTGGGAGGTGGGGGGGGCAGTGGGGGGTGGGGGGGTAGTGGGGGGTGGGGGGGAGTAGTCAGTGTGTGAGGGAGGTGGGAGGGGCTTATTCACTGCAGCACTGTGAATTGAAAGGGTCTATAAGTGTCAATTTGTTATTGCAGAATATTGGGGGGCGAGGGGGGGCGAGGGGGGGTGGCGAGGGAGACGGGCGGGGGGGTACGGGGGGTACCTTTGGTGAGGGGACACGTTGTGAGCCGACGGTTCGGTCTCATACCTAGCGGACGTCTCAATTGAGTCGAGTCCCAATAGGATAACAGAGAGCTGGTCACCTGCGAGCTCCTCTTGTGATGGTGGTGGTGATGGTGGTGATGGTGGTGGTGGTGATGGTGGTGGTGATGATGGTGGTGATGGTGGTGGTGATGGTGGTGATGGTGGTGGTGGTGATGGTGGTGATGGTGGTGATGGTGGTGATGGTGGTGGTGGTGATGGTGGTGATGGTGGTGGTGATGATGGTGGTGGTGGTGATGGTGTTGGTGATGGTGGTGGTGATGGTGCTGGTGATCGTGGACAAGAAGTTTAAAGGCTCAGCCCTGCAATTCCTCGAACGCTTATCGGGGAGTGAGGGGAGGGGTTTCTCTACGCGGCTCCAGGGGGTAAGAGCATTTTGCCTGCAACCGATGGAATTAAATTAGAATCAACTCAGCGGATAAACGTGGATTTGGCCAATTCGCGGTGCCCTGTGGCGGAGGGATTGGCGGGGGAGGAGGGGGGCGATCTTCTTGAACTACTCCGGGATTTTTTGCCATGGGTTCGAGCACCACCGTGGTGCCGGCACCAGCTAAAGCTTTCCCACCCCGCCGTGCGTATGCTGCGCCTGGGGTGTCCGTCCGTCCGTACGTCCGTACGTCCGTCTGTCTGTGTGTGTGTGTGTGCCGTACCGGCCTTTACAGGTGCTCGCTAACAGCACTTGCCCCTATACGCTCTGTTAAGGCTACACGTGGGGGTGGGGGTGGGTCTTTGTCTTTTGTGTGGACGTTTTTGGGGAGCAGGCGGCCCGGCAGCGGCTTGGCCCTGCGCTGGGAACCCGGCGACCCCAGGTTGGGATTCCCGCTCAGGGCCCAAATGTCCGTGGCGATTCTGTGGATTGGCCCTGGGGCTCCTCCCGCTCAGGTCGATGAGGGGGGAACGTCGCTTCTGCAAATAGCTGTGTAGCAGCTGAGTGGGAAGTGGGGAGTTGGGGGGGGGGGTGGTTTACCCGGGTAAAATAAAGACGTAGTTTAGTCGGGTTTTAGTAGAGCGTGCATTGTCCCTGTACTGTTCGCCTTTTGGCGCAGTTCTATGCTCTGACAATGGTAAGACTGGGTCCTAAAGAGAGCCGCCGTCGCTGGTGTAGGCCCAATCAGTTTCAAAGACAATGCCCACGATATTATCAGAGCCATGTGTGTTTGCATGTTCGGCACAGGTCCTCGGTGCGGTTAATGCAGTGACTTAATTCATTCCGAAAGGTTTCCTCTATTCGGCGTCTGAACATCTTAACACAGCCACCAATTCGCGTGCTTTCAGCCTTTGTCTCCCGCGTGGCGACGTTTACACACCGCACCAGGCACTCATTTGAGGCCGAGTCGACCTAGGGGATGCCCAGGACCGGTTCATACATACATACTCCCCCTCCAACACCCAATCTCAAACTCAGCCCTCCCCCCTACCTCACACCTCACAACCCCACCCCCGTCCCCCGTTAAATCCCATTAATATTCCCACCTCTGACTCGGACAAAGATTTGTAGGATAACACTTAGTAGTAGCAGTGGTAGTTGACTTTCGCAACCAATATTATCCAAAATAAATGTAGATTTTTGGGGGGGCGGGGGGGGGCAGAGGAGGCTGGTTAGATCACGTAAATATAAATGTGTCGTGAAACCTGCCACCACCCAACACACACAGTCACATAGTAGAGAGGGGCGACTTGTCACGTGATACAAGGGGTACCGATGAGTTTACTTATTTAGCACTACCAGCTGGATTAGTTTAGCACTAGTTTAGCACTAGTTTAGCACTACTAGTTGTACTAGTTCAGCACTACTAGTTCAGCACTACTAGTTGTACTAGTTCAGCACTACTAGTTCAGCACTACTAGTTCAGCACTACTAGTTTTACTACTTCAGCACTACTAGTTGTACTAGTTCAGCACTACTAGGTCAGCAGTACTAGTTCAGCACTACTAGTTCAGCACTACTAGTTGTACTAGTTCAGCACTACTAGTTGTACTAGTTTAGAACTACTAGTTCAGCACTACTAGTTCAGCACTACTAGTTGTACTAGTTCAGCACTACTAGTTCAGCACTACAAGTTGTACAGTTTAGCACTAAGTCAGCACTACTAGTTCAGCACAACTAGTTGTACTAGTTCAGTACTACTAATTCAGCACTACTAGTTCAGCACTGCTAGTTCAGCACTACTAGTTGTACTAGTTCAGCACTACTATTTTAGCACTACTAGTTCAGCACTACTAGTTGTACTAGTTCAGCACAACTAGTTGTACTAGTTTAGCACTACTAGTTTAGCACTACTAGTTGTACTAGTTCAGCACCACTAGTTCAGCACTACTAGTTGTACTAGTTCAGCACTACTAGTTCAGCACTACTAATTTTCCAAGTTTAGCACTACTAGTTGTACTAGTTTAGCACTACTAGTTGTACTAGATCAGCACTACTAGTTGTACTAGTTCAGCCCTACTAGTTCAGCACTAGTCGTACTAGTTCAGCACTACTAGTTTAGATTAGCACTAGTTGTACTAGTTCAGCACTACTAGTTCAGCACTACTAGTTCAGCACTACTAGTTGTACTAGTTCAGCACTACTAGTTTAGCACTACTAGTTCAGCACTACTAGTTGTACTGATTTAGCACTACTAGTTGTACTAGTTCAGCACTACTAGTTGTACTAGTTTAGCACTACTAGTTCAGCACTACTAGTTCAGCACTACTAGTTGTACTAGTTCAGCACTAATAGTTCAGCACTACTAGTTGTACTAGTTCAGCACTAATAGTTCAGCACGACTAGTTTTATTAGTTCAGCACTACTAGTTCAGCACTACTAGTTGTACTAGTTCAGCACTACTAGTTCAGCTCTACTAGTTCAGCACTAAAAAGTTGTTCTAGTTCAGCACTACTGGTTGTACTAGTTCAGCACTACTATCTCAGCACTAGTTGTACTAGTTTAGCACTACTAGTTGTACTAGTTCAGCACTACTAGTTGTACTAGTTCAGCACTACTAGTTCAGCACTACTAGTTGTACTAGTTCAGCACTACTAGTTCAGCACTACTAGTTGTACTAGTTCAGCACTACTAGTTGTACTAGTTTAGCACTACTAGTTGTACTAGTTCAGCACTACTCGTTGTACTAGTTCAGCACTACTGCACTACTAGTTGTACTAGTTCAGCACTACTAGTTCAGCACTACTAGTTGTACTAGTTCAGCACTACTAGTTGTACTAGTTAAGCACTACTAGTTCAGCACTACTAGTTGTACTAGTTCAGCACTACTAGTTCAGCACTACTAGTTATACTAATTCAGCACTACTAGTTCAGCACTAGTTGTACTAGTTTAGCACTACTAGTTGTACTAGTTCAGCACTACTATTCAGCACTACATGTTCAGCACAACTAGTTGTACTAGTTCAGCACTATTAGTTCAGCACTACTAGTTCAGCACTACTAGTTGTACTAGTTCAGCACTACTCGTTGTACTGGTTAAGCACTACTAGTTTAGCACTACTAGTTGTACTAGTTCAGCACTACTAGTTCAGCACTACTATTTCAGCACTACTAGTTCTAGTTCAGCACTACTAGTTGTACTAGTTTAGCACTACTAGTTTAGCACTACTAGTTTAGCACTACTAGTTGTACTAGTTCAGCACTACTAATTCATCACTACTAGTTGTACTAGTTCAGCACTACTAGTTCAGCACTACTAGTTGTACTAGTTCAGCACTACTAGTTCAGCACTACTAGTTGTACTAGTTCAGCACTACTAGTTCAGCACTACTAGTTGTACTAGTTCAGCACTACTAGTTCAGCACTACTAGTTGTACTAGTTTAGCACTAGTTGTACTAGTTCAGCACTACTAGTTCAGCACTACTAGTTGTACTAGTTTAGCACTACTAGTTGTACTAGTTCAGCACTACTAGTTCAGCACTACTAGTTCAGCACTACTAGTTGTACTAGTTCAGCACTACTAGTTGTACTAGTTCAGCACTACTAGTTCAGCACTACTAGTTGTACTAGTTCAGCACTACTAGTTCAGCACTACTAGTTGTACTAGTTCAGCACTACTAGTTCAGCACTACTAGTTGTACTAGTTCAGCACTACTAGTTCAGCACTAACCAGTTGTGTGGTGGTGGAGAGTTAAACCCACAAGGACCATTTTACAATTCCGAGTAGCTGTTTGACACTTTGCCGGTGATCACAACAACAACCACCACAACAACAACAACAACATCCACAACCACAACAACAACATCCAGCCTCATCCGGGCAATTTAGCTCAGACATCCTGTGAGTCGGGTGGTGGCGGCAGGTTTGAACGACACCATTCACGTGATCTAACCCCAACCAAAATAATGTTTAACCCCCCCCCCTCCATTTATTATGAAGATGTGGAGATCCTCACGATAGTTTTAGACCCATTGCTTACAACGCCAACCCACAACGCTTTGCCCCGCATTTCGTTTGTCCAGGAAAATTGAAGTTTACAGGTCCACGCGGCGTACAGCCGTTTCAAGACGGGCAACAACAAAAAAATATGTTTTGTCTATTTGTTTGTGTTTCTCACCTTGTGATGGGACTTTGTAGGATGAATGTTGAGATTTATAAGGGGCACGGGGGTGACCAGTAAGGTCTGGATTGGTCTGTGATAAGGTAGGGCACTGATAAGGGGTTGACAGGGAAGTGGTGACCCTGGGTTGTGTAGAGCGACTTTGTAAACACCACAACCACCACCAACCAACCACACCACCACCACCACCACCCCCACACACAGCCACCTCCGCCCCAAGCACGACAGAGATTCGCCCCGCCACTCTCTCGTAGACAGAGAGAAGGAGAGGCGAGGGAGGAAGAGAGGAGTCGAATGGAGGCCCACTCAGAGCTGACACAAAGTAGGGGCGACACGGTGGCTATGAGATGTTGACGACCTCGCCTGGTATGCAGGAGGTCGTGGGTTCGATCCCGACCCCGATGCCTGCTGCTGCTGCTGTATATTTGGAGTCTGCGTGTCTCTCTCTCTCTCATCATCATCATCATGGTGGCTATGCGATGTTGACGAACTCGCCTGGTATGCAGGAGGTCATGGGTTCGATCCCGACCCCGATGCCTGCTGCTGCTGCTGTATATTTGAAGTTTGCGTCTCTCTCTCTCTCTCCCCGTGGTCGCGCAGATTATTATTTTTTTCCCTCCGCTATTTTTTTTTAAACCTCCACATTTAGAATCAACGTCACCACGCGTTCAGAGTTATTTGGCTGCTGGTATAAATTTCCCCACGACGACGATTGATTGATTGATGATGACTATGATGATATTCTAGATTTGAAGCTTTCGTGACTGCAAGGATCCATACTCTTTGGTTCTATTCGGTAAAGTCACGTGAAAGTATAAAACAACAAAAATAAAATTAAAATAAACTTTTACGTGACTTTACCGAATAGAACCAAAGAGTATGGAACTATGATGATAAGCCACTTCGTTCTTATCATTTGTGATGGCCCAGGTCGCTTCTGAAAAACAAAGGAGAGCTACCTTGCTCAGTTTGGGGACCTTCTCACCTGGTGAAATACAAAAAAAACCGCACAAATCGTTGCATGTTTAGAACCACGGACGACTCACAGCAAGGCAGCAGCAGTAGCAGCAGCAGCAGCCACGCGAAGTTGCGACACCGTGACCCAACATTCGTTCCCCCGAGTTCTGCGCAATCATCTCGCCAGCCGCCACGAGGGTTAACCGGCCACTTTAACGACGCCTCGTGAATGTTTACACGTGGGAGGATGGAAGGGATTGTGGTGGCACAGATGGAGATTATGAAAAATAAGTCGAGGTTTGTGGGGTTTTTTTTTACCTTATCCGGGAATAAATCTGGAGTTACGTTGCGATGTTCAGACACCAAATAGAGGAAACCTTTTTGTTCAAGGGATCACATCACTGCATGAACCACACCACACACGGTACGTGGCGGGGAACGAACAAAAAACATGGCTCTGATGATTTGACACGATGCGCATTGTCTTTGAAACTGATTCGCCTCTGCCAGCAGAGACCACAGCCTCCCTTAGGGCCTCGTCTCACCGCCAGTGTCAGACCCAAAGACGTTCAAACACCAAACCGGGCATAACGAAGGCATTCCGCTGGTCTTTACTTTCCATGCTCACCACAAATTCCGCGTGTGTGGTCAATGCAGGAACTTTGATTTCACGCAGAAGGCTTTCTTTCGGTGTTTGAACATCTAACACACAATTGCCGTTCTATTGCCAGAAAGGGTAAAACCACCGATTTGAAGGTTTCGTGACTTCGGGAATCCATACTCGTTGGTTCTTTCGGTAAGGTCACGTGGGTATTCTTGTTTTTCGTACTTTTATACTGGCAAAAAGGAACCGATGAGATGGAGATGAGTCCACACTCCCTGATGCACCGCCTTCTCCCTTGGCGTGCCAGGGGGTACGGCTCCATCCTCGACACTCGCCCATACCTGTCAACCCCTTACCTGTCAACCCCTTACCTGTCAACCCCTTACCTGTCTACCCCTTACCTGTCAACCCCTTACCCGTCAACCCCTTACCTGTCTACCCCTTACCTGTCAACCCCTTACCTGTCAACCCCATACCTGTCTACCCCTTACCTGTCAACCCCTTACCCGTCAACCCCTTACCTATCAACCCCTTACCTGTCAACCCCATACCTGTCAACCCCTTACCCGTCAACCCCTTACCTGTCAACCCCTTACCTGTCAACCCCATACCTGTGAACCCCTTACCCGTCAACCCCTTACCTGTCAACCCCTTACCTGTCAACCCCTTACCCGTCAACCCCATACCTGTCTACCCCTTACCCGTCAACCCCATACCTGTCAACCCCTTACCCGTCAACCCCATACCTGTCAACCCCTTACCTGTCAACCCCTTACCCGTCAACCCCTTACCCGTCAACCCCTTACCCGTCAACCCCTTACCTGTCAACCCCTTACCTGTCAACCCCTTAACCGTCAACCCTTACCTGTCAACCCCTTACCTGTCAACCCCATACCTGTCAACCCCTTACCTGTCAACCCTTACCTGTCAACCCCTTACCTGTCAACCCCATACCTGTCAACCCCTTACCCGTCAACCCCTTACCTGTCAACCCCTTACCTGTCAACCCCTTACCTGTCAAGCCCATACCTGTCACCCCTTACCTGTCAACCCCATACCTGTCAACCCCTTACCCGTCAACCCCTTACCTGTCAACCCCTTACCCGTCAATCCCATACCTGTCAACCCCTTACCTGTCAACCCCTTAACCGTCAACCCTTACCTGTCAACCCCTTACCTGTCAACCCCATACCTGTCAACCCCTTACCCGTCAACCCCTTACCCGTCAACCCCTTACCTGTCAACCCCTTACCTGTCAAGCCCATACCTGTCACCCCTTACCTGTCAACTCTTTACCTGTCAACCCCATACCTGTCACCCCTTACCTGTCAACCCCATACCTGTCAACCCCATACCTGTCACCCCTTACCTGTCAACCCCTTACCCGTCAACCCCATACCTGTCAACCCCATACTGTCAACCCCTTACCTGTAAATCCCTTACCCGTCAACCACTTACCTGTCAACCCCATACCTGTCAACCCCATACCTGTCAACCCATTACCTGTCAACCCCATACTGTCAACTTATTACCTGTCAACCCCATACCCGTCAACCCCTTATCAGTGCCCTACCTTATCACAGACCTTATCGGTCACCCCGTGCACCTTATAAATCTCAACGTGCATCCTACAAAGTCCCATCACAAGGGAGAGAAACACTAACAAATAGTCGTTCCTATGGGCCAGTTGTCCCATAGGAACGATTATTTGTTATGGGCCAGTTGCCTGTTCGGACCGAGAGTCGTTAGTTCAACAGCCCCGCGAAATAGATGGCGGTGGTGCCATCTACATCTGTAGAACATGAAGAACCAGTGGCATCTACATCTGCAAAACGTGAAGAACCAGTGGCATCTACATCTGCAGAACATGAAGAACCAGTGGCATCTACATCTGCAGTACGTGAGGAACCAGTGGTATCTACATCTGCAAAACATGACGAACCAGTGGCATCTACATCTGCAGTACGTGAAGGACGAGTGGCATCTACATCTGCAGAACGTGAAGAACCAGTGGCATCTACATCTGTAGTACGTGAAGAACCAGTGGCATCTACATCTGTAGTACGGGAAGAACCAGTGGCATCTATATCTGAAGTACGTGAAGAACCAGTGGCATCTACATCTGCAGAACGTAAAGAACTAGTGGTATCTACATCTGCAGAACGTGAAGAACCAGTGGCATCTACATCTGCAGTACGTGAAGAACCAGTGGCATCTACATCTGCAGAACGTGAAGAACCAGTGGCATCTACATCTGTAGTATGTGAAGAACCAGTGGCATCTACATCTGCAGTACGTGAAGAACCAGTGGCATCTACATCTGCAGAACGTGAAGAACCAGTGGCATATACATCTGCAGAACGTGAAGAACCAGTGGCATCTACATCTGCAAAACATGAAGAACTAGTGGCCTCTACATCTGCAGAACATTAAGAACCAGTTGCATCTACATCTGCAGAACATGAAGAACCAGTGGCATCTATATCTGCAGAACGTGAAGAACCAGTGGCATCTACATCTGCAGAACGTGAAGAACCAGTGGCATCCACGTCTAAAGGGGATTTTACACCTTTTAAAGCCATTCCCCCGCGTTTAGTGTACATGCCCGTACAACACATTTGTAATTGACAGGAGTAAAGTTTGACTTACGAACGAATGAACTTACGAACAGACCCCTGGAAATCTAACTCGTTCGTAAGTAGAGGAGTGCCTACATACATAAAGCCATTAAGTGTGATTGTATGATGAAAGGGTGGCGCCGTGGGGGATCGGTGCCCGCATTTAATCGTGGCTTTGAGTAGCTCGTTTTGTTTTCAGAAGCGACCTGGCTATCACGAATCATAGCTAAACGGAGGTGGGCTTATCATCATCACGTGGAAATTCATAGCAGCAGCCAAATACGACGTGACGTAGATTAAAAAAATTGGGGGGAGGGCGGAGGATGCGGAGAAAAATTCACGCGACCACGGGGAGAAAGACGGAGAGAGAGACACCGCAAACTCCAAATATACAGCAGGCATGGTCAGGATCTAAGTCAAACTCACGACCTCCTGTGTACCAAGCGAGTTAAGTAGGATCTCCTAGCCACCGTGGCTCCACGTGGGTCTTGGGTGGGATGACAGATAAGGTTCCAAAAGTGTCCCAGCCCCGGGCGTGCATCACGGATGAGAGGGGTACGAATGTCCGCTGGCATGATATCTACACGGCCGCTGTGACTGCTGCTGTTGCTTCGTACCGCCCGTGTAGCTTGCTCAGTGGCACAGCAAGCGGCTTTCAATCACACAGGGGCACGCGTTCACATCCAGGGGCTCGCGTTCACATCCAGGGGCTCGCGTTCAGATCCAGGGGCTCGCGTTCACATCCAGGGGCTCGCGTTCACATCCAGGGGCTAACGATCACATTCAGGGGCTCGCGATTAGACCCAGGTGCTCGCGATTAGACCCAGGGGCTCGCGATTAGACCCAGGGGCTCACGTTCAGATCCAGGGGCTCGCGTTCACATCCAGGGGCTCACGTTCAGATCCAGGGGCTCGCGATCAGATCCAGGGGCTCGCGTTCACATCCAAGGGCTCGCGTTCACATCCAGTGGCTCGCGTGCACATCCCGGTCATGGGGAAGGAGTGGGCTGGTGGGAGAGGGTAAGCGGTTGAATCAACCCACCATCACCGCAAACCCTCCTTACGTGGGCGGCGACGGTGGTGATGGCGGGTCGATATAATTCGCACTACTTTGCTGGGAAAGTCAACCGGTGGGGATTCATCCGATGGATGCGCTCATTCCCTCCGTCATGGGAACGTGGAATTTCCACCGTTGGCGTTCTACAGTGGCGGGGGGGGGGGGGTGTGAGATACTGGTGGTGTTGGCTCGCTCGTTCCTGTCGCTTGTCCTGGTGAGGGTCGGGACGGTGCAGACCTCCCGTTCCCTGGCAACAGACTCCAGCACTACTACACTATGCACTACACTATACACTACTATATACACTACTATATACACTACACTATACACTACACTATACACTACTACACTATACACTACACTATACACTAATACACTATACACTACACTATACACTACTACACTATACACTACTATATACTACACTATACACTACTATATACTACACTATACACTACTACACTATACACTACACTATACACTACTACTACACTATACACTACACTATACACTGCTTTATACTACTACTACACTATACACTACACTATACACTAGTACACTATACACTACTAGACACTACACTATACACCACTATATACTACTACACTATACATTGTTATATACTACTACACTATACACTGTTATATACTACTACACTATACACTGTTATATACTACTACACTATACACTGTTATATACTACTACACTATACACTGTTATATACTACTACACTATACACTACTATATACTACACTATACACTACTATATACTACTACACTATGCACTACTACACTATAGACTACTATAGACTACTATACACTACTATATACTACTACACTATACACTACTATATACTACTACTACACTATACATGACTATATACTACACTATACACTACTATATATCACTACACTATACACTACTCACTATACACTATTATATACTACTACACTATACACTACACTATACACTACTATATACTACTACACTAGTACACTACTATATACTACTACACTATACACTACTACACTAGTACACTATACACTACTATATACTACTACACTATACACTACTATATACTACTACACTACTATATACTACTACACTATACACTACTACACTAGTACACTATACACTACTATATACTACTACACTATACAATACTATATACTACTACACTAGTACACTACTATATACTACTACACTATACACTACTACACTAGTACACTATACACTACTATATACTACTACACTATACACTACTATATACTACTACACTATACACTACTACACTATACACTACTATATACTACACTATACACTACTACACATTACACTACTATATACTACTACTACACTATACACTACTACACACTACACTACTATATACTACTACACTATACACTACTACACACTACTACACTATACACTACTATATACTACTACACTATACACTACTATATACTACTACACTATACACTACACTATACACTAGTACACTATACACTACTATATACTACTACACTATACACTACTACACTATACACTACTATATACTACTATACACTACTATATACTACAACACTACTATACACTACTATATACTACTACACTACTGTACACTACTACGCTATACACTACTATATACTACTACACTATACACTACTATATACTACTACACTATACACTACTAAATAGTACCATACTATTACACTACTATATACTACTACACAACTACACTATGCACTACTATATAGTACTACACTATTACACTACTATATACTCCTACACAACTACACTATACACTTCTATACACAACACTATACACTACTACACTGTACACTACTATACTATACACTACACTACTTACATTACTACAGAATACACTACGCGACTATACACTTCCTACACTATACACTTCTATACATCACTACACTTTACACTACACTGTTCTATACATCACTACACTATACACTACACTACTATTCTATACATCACTACACTATACACTACACTACTATTCTATACATCACTACACTTTACACTACACTACTATTCTATACATCACTACACTATACACTACACTACTATTCTATACATCACTACACTATACACTACTATTCTATACATCACTACACTATACACTACACTACTATTCTATACATCACTACACTATACACTACACTACTATTCTATACATCACTACACTACACTACCATTCTGTACATCACTACACTTTACACTACACTACTATTCTATACATCACTAGACTTTACACTACACTATTCTATACATCACTACACTATACACTACACTACTATTCTATACATCACTACACTATACACTACACTACTATTCTATACATCACTACACTATACACTACTATTCTATACATCACTACACTATACACTACACTACTATTCTATACATCACTACACTATACACTACACTACTATTCTATACATCACTACACTATACACTACACTACTATTCTATACATCACTACACTATACACTACACTACTATTCTATACATCACTACACTATACACTACTATTCTTTACATCACTACACTATACACTACACTACTATTCTATACATCACTACACTATACACTACACTACTATTCTATACATCACTACACTATACACTACACTACTATTCTATACATCACTACACTATACACTACACTACTATTCTATACATCACTACACTATACACTACTATTCTTTACATCACTACACTATACACTACACTACTATTCTATACATCACTACACTATACACTACACTACTATTCTATACATCACTACACTATACACTACATTATTCTATACATCACTACACTATACACTACACTACTATTCTATACATCACTACACTATACACTACACTACTATTCTATACATCACTACACTATACACTACACTACTATTCTATACATCACTACACTATACACTACACTACTATTCTATACATCACTACACTATACACTACTATTCTTTACATCACTACACTATACACTACACTACTATTCTATACATCACTACACTATACACTACACTACTATTCTATACATCACTACACTATACACTACATTACTATTCTATACATCGCTACACTATACACTACACTACTATTCTATACATCACTACACTATACACTACACTACTATTCTATACATCACTACACTATACACTACTATTCTATACATCACTACACTATACACTACACTACTATTCTATACATCACTACACTATACACTACATTACTATTCTATACATCGCTACACTATACACTACACTACTATTCTATACATCACTACACTATACACTACACTACTATTCTATACATCACTACACTATACACTACTATTCTATACATCACTACACTATACACTACACTACTATTCTATACATCACTACACTACACTACCATTCTGTACATCACTACACTTTACACTACACTACTATTCTATACATCACTACACTTTACACTACACTGTTCTATACATCACTACACTATACACTACACTACTATTCTATACATCACTACACTATACACTACACTACTATTCTATACATCACTACACTTTACACTACACTACTATTCTATACATCACTACACTATACACTACACTACTATTCTATACATCACTACACTATACACTACTATTCTATACATCACTACACTATACACTACACTACTATTCTATACATCACTACACTATACACTACACTACTATTCTATACATCACTACACTACACTACCATTCTGTACATCACTACACTTTACACTACACTACTATTCTATACATCACTAGACTTTACACTACACTATTCTATACATCACTACACTATACACTACACTACTATTCTATACATCACTACACTATACACTACACTACTATTCTATACATCACTACACTATACACTACTATTCTATACATCACTACACTATACACTACACTACTATTCTATACATCACTACACTATACACTACACTACTATTCTATACATCACTACACTATACACTACACTACTATTCTATACATCACTACACTATACACTACACTACTATTCTATACATCACTACACTATACACTACACTACTATTCTATACATCACTACACTATACACTACTATTCTTTACATCACTACACTATACACTACACTACTATTCTATACATCACTACACTATACACTACACTACTATTCTATACATCACTACACTATACACTACACTACTATTCTATACATCACTACACTATACACTACACTACTATTCTATACATCACTACACTATACACTACTATTCTTTACATCACTACACTATACACTACACTACTATTCTATACATCACTACACTATACACTACACTACTATTCTATACATCACTACACTATACACTACATTATTCTATACATCACTACACTATACACTACACTACTATTCTATACATCACTACACTATACACTACACTACTATTCTATACATCACTACACTATACACTACACTACTATTCTATACATCACTACACTATACACTACACTACTATTCTATACATCACTACACTATACACTACTATTCTTTACATCACTACACTATACACTACACTACTATTCTATACATCACTACACTATACACTACACTACTATTCTATACATCACTACACTATACACTACATTACTATTCTATACATCGCTACACTATACACTACACTACTATTCTATACATCACTACACTATACACTACACTACTATTCTATACATCACTACACTATACACTACTATTCTATACATCACTACACTATACACTACACTACTATTCTATACATCACTACACTATACACTACACTACTATTCTATACATCACTACACTACACTACCATTCTGTACATCACTACACTTTACACTACACTACTATTCTATACATCACTAGACTTTACACTACACTATTCTATACATCACTACACTATACACTACACTACTATTCTATACATCACTACACTATACACTACACTACTATTCTATACATCACTACACTATACACTACACTACTATTCTATACATCACTACACTTTACACTACACTACTATTCTATACATCACTACACTATACACTACACTACTATTCTATACATCACTACACTTTACACTACACTACTATTCTATACATCACTACACTATACACTACACTACTATTCTATACATCACTACACTATACACTACACTACTATTCTATACATCACTACACTATACACTACTATTCTATACATCACTACACTATACACTACACTACTATTCTATGCATCACTACACTTTACACTACATTACTATTCTATACATCACTACACTATACACTACACTACTATTCTATACATCACTACACTTTACACTACACTATTCTATATATCACTACACTATACACTACACTACTATTCTATACATCATTACACTATACACTACACTACTATTCTATACATCACTACACTTTACAACTACACCACTATTCTATACATCACTACACTATACACTACACTACTATTCTATACATCACTACACTATACACTACTATTCTTTACATCACTACACTATACACTACACTACTATTCTATACATCACTACACTATACACTACACCACTATTCTATACATCACTACACTATACACTACACTACTATTCTATACATCACTACACTATACACTACACTACTATTCTATACATCACTACACTATACACTACACTACTATTCTATACATCACTACACTATACACTACACTACTATTCTATACATCACTACACTTTACACTACACTACTATTCTATACATCACTACACTATACACTACACTACTATTCTATACATCACTACACTATACACTACTATTCTATACATCACTACACTATACACTACACTACTATTCTATACATCACTACACTATACACTACACTACTATTCTATACATCACTACACTACCATTCTGTACATCACTACACTTTACACTACACTACTATTCTATACATCACTAGACTTTACACTACACTATTCTATACATCACTACACTATACACTACACTACTATTCTATACATCACTACACTATACACTACACTACTATTCTATACATCACTACACTATACACTACTATTCTATACATCACTACACTATACACTACACTACTATTCTATACATCACTACACTATACACTACACTACTATTCTATACATCACTACACTATACACTACACTACTATTCTATACATCACTACACTATACACTACACTACTATTCTATACATCACTACACTATACACTACTATTCTTTACATCACTACACTATACACTACACTATTCTATACATCACTACACTATACACTACACTACTATTCTATACATCACTACACTATACACTACACTACTATTCTATACATCACTACACTATACACTACACTACTATTCTATACATCACTACACTCTAGCTTCTTTCTGGGAGGGATTCCCAGGCCAACTGAACGACCCCGTCCTGCCAGCGTGTGTAGAGATAGGCGAGTGAGTGGGCTGAGTGGATGAGAGGGTTGAGGAATGAGCTGGGGGGAGCGATCGAATGTTTAAGTGGGTGAGTGACGTTGTGGGTGAGTGGGTGAGTGAATGTTTGGGTGAACGAGTGGCTCAGCGGTCCGAGTGAGTGGAGGGGTGAGTGACGTTGTGGGTGAGTGGGGTGAGTGAATGTTTGGGTGAGCGAGTGGCTCAGCGGTCCGAGTGAATGGATGGGTGAGTGACGTTGTGGGTGAGTGGGGTGAGTGAATGTTTGGGTGAACGAGTGGCTCAGCGGTCCGAGTGAGTGGATGGGTGAGTGACGTTGTGGGTGAGTGGGGTGAGTGAATGTTTGGGTGAGCGAGTGGCTCAACGCTCCGAGCGAGTGGATGGGTGAGTGGGTGGGTGTATATTGTCCACACTGCATTATTTGCGAACACAGTATTTGGCCTAACCTCCCCTCCGTCTCCCTCATCCCCTCTCTTCCCAAATATCCCCCCAAAAAAACATGCCGTCATGGGAACGTGGAATTTCCTACTGGCACCGCGAGACCCTCCGCTGAAAACAGAGACACACACACACACAAACCCGACGCCTCTTAAATCGCCCAGGCAGGAAGCCGCTGCGAGTATCCAATCACCGACGCCGATAGACGTCAGCACGGCGCCCGTGCCAGGCTAGGTACACTTCGAGACGGGAAGCTCGCTGGCTGACGAGGGTGGGGGGCGGGGGGGGGGGGTGCCCGTGACCCACCGACTTGACCCGGCACAAGCACCACCAGCTGCTTGTGCCGGAGGTGGGTTGGTGGTGTTCTGTGGGTCATTAGGATGGTGGCGGTGGTTGGTAGGTGGTGGTGGCGGTGGTTGGTGGTGGTGGTGGTGGCTGTGGTTGGTAGGTGGTGGTGGTGGCGGTGGTTGGTGGCGGTGGTGTCGGTGGTTTCCAGTAATGGTTGCTGGTAATTGATGGCGGTGGTTAGTGGTGGTGGTGGTGGTGTTGGCGGTGGTGGTGGTTGGTTTGTATGACGGCGCTAGTGGCCACCACCACCACCACCACAACCCACCGCCAACGTGACCACCACCACGATCACCACGATCACCACCACAATCACCACGATCACCACGATCACCACGACCACCAACACCACCACGTGTTCCTTCGGGACGGTTCTTGTCGTGGGTTTGTTTGTATTTCGGCGGGAAGAAGTGGGTGGGTGGGTGGGGGGTGTGGGTGGAAGGTGTGGGGGGTGTGGGGGGGGTGTGGGGGGGTGTGGGGGGGTGTGGGGGGTGATTGGGTAGGGGCGGTGGCAGTTCTGCTGCTATCGTCAACGTTCAAGACGTAGCAGCGAAGAGAGAAAAATAAAACCTCTGTACATTGAATCCGAGGTGGTGGCGGTGGTGAGGAGGGGGGGGGGGAGGGTTGGGGGTAGGGAGGGGGGCGGGATTTGGGGGTTTGGGCCGGGTGGGATCTGAGCGGTCGCTGGCCATTGTGACGTCATCGTCGTAACCCACGTGCATCTCTCTTCAGTGTGGTCGCTTCTTGTTTTAATGGGGGGGGGGGGGGGGGGGGGGTGGGTGGGTTGTGGTGGGGGGGGGGGGGGGGCTGGGGTGAGTCGTCGTTGTCGTCACAGTCGTCGTTGTCGTCACAGTCGTCGTCACAGTCGTGTCAAGCAGTCAAGGGAAGTAGCGAACGTGGAGCGATCGGACAAACGTCTTGGGGTGGGGGTCTCGTGTGGGTGTGTGTGGGTGTGTGTGGGTGTGTGTGGGTGTGTGTGGGTGTGTGGGCCCCCTCCCCCACCATCCCCCTATCCCCCCCCCCCTCCCCCACCCCTTAAGACGCAGAGCTCACAAACCAGCCTGCTCCATCATTATCCTTGACCAGTGTTCTTCATTAGCAAGCCCACCCCCCCCCTCGCCCCCCCCGGGAGCCACTGGCCCCCACCCCTCCCTCCCCCACGTGGCCTTTAGTGCGGCCCCCCCACTGCCCCCCCCCCCCACCCCAACCCTGCCCCCTACCTAGACAATACACACATGTAAAAAAAAACACACACACTGTCACAAACCTGCTCACTCACACGTACACTGATCGTGATGATGATGTCTTAAAATTAGTGAAGAACACTGGCCTGGAGGGGCGTAACGATCCACCATCGTCATCATCATCATCATCAATCGCCGTCTTTCGTCGACTGTGGCCATTTGCCACCCAAATCGTGGACCCACGTACACAAATATAATAAGTTTGAAGCCAGAGACAAAACGCGTAGCGATGCGGTGAGACCCACAGAGATACGTGAAGACTCGCAGAGATACTGCCCTGAATGTTACGGGGTGGAGGACGAGTGTACTGCAGTTGGACGGGTCCGAGCCAAGTGCTTGCTATACAGGGACTGATTTGCTTATTCGACTTACGAACTTTCAGAGATACGAACAAAGCCGGTTCGTATGGCCCAGTTGCCTGTTCGAGCCGAGAGTCGCAGCATCAACCACCGTGCGATAGATGGCGGTGGTGGCATCTACATCTACAGATTACAAGGGACGCCTCAACTTACAAACATTCAAATTGCGAACTTTCAGAGATACGAACAAACCTGGTTCGTACGGTCCAGTTGCCAGTTCGGACCGATAGTCGTAAGTCCAACCACCGCACAATAGATGCACAAACGTGAAGAACCAGCGGCATCTATGTCTACAGGAGATTATACGTTTAAAGCCATTCCCCCCGTGTTTAGTGTACATGCCATACAACGTTTTTTGGAAAGGACGTCAGTAAATTTGGACTCACGAACAAATCGATGTATGAACAGTCCTCTGGAACCTAACTCGTTCGTAAGTAGAGGAGTCCCCGTAAAAACTAGTTTTAATTCAACCAGGTAAAAGAGGTGTGTAGCTTTTTTCCCAGAATCGACCTGGCCATCGCAAACGATAGCTCGACAAATGTGGCTTATCACCGTCACGTGGAAATTTGTAGTGGCGGTCACACACTCTAAGCGGGTGCTTCTAAATGCGGCGGGGAAAACCCGGGGAGAAAAATCCACGCGACCACGGATAAAGAGTTCGAGAAAGACGCAAACCCAAAATATACAGCTGGCTTCAGGGTCGCATAGCGAAACCACGACCTCCTGCATACCAGGCGAGGTAGTGAACATCTCCTAGCCACTGCGGTGCCCTAGGCCAGAGACTCGTTACGATTGGCGCTTAAGAAGGGAGTGGGGAGTGGGGGGTTACTGGAGTGGATGCGGTTAAGCTAGGTCGTGGCTCAGCGATAGAGTGGAATGAAACCCACGACCTCCTGCATACCGGGCGAGGTAGTGAACATCTCCTAGCCACTGCGGTGCCCTAGGCCAGAGACTCGTTACGATTGGCGCTTAAGAAGGGAGTGGGGAGTGGGGGGTTACTGGAGTGGATGCGGTTAAGCTAGGTCGTGGCTCAGCGATAGAGTGGAATGAAACCCACGACCTCCTGCATACCGGGCGAGGTAGTGAACATCTCCTAGCCACTGCGGTGCCCTAGGCCAGAGACTCGTTACGATTGGCGCTTAAGAAGGGAGTGGGGGTGGGGGGTTACTGGAGTGGATGCGGTTAAGCTAGGTCGTGGCTCAGCGATAGAGTGGAATGAAACCCACGACCTCCTGCATACCGGGCGAGGTAGTTAACATCTCCTAGCCACCACGGTGCGCCACCACGACGCAGATCGCGTCTCCCGTCGATAGGAGATGCGAACATTGACAGATGACGACGACGATCCAGATGGCGATGGCGATGATGATGATGATGAACTTCGTTATAATTTCCGGCCCCCCCGCGCGGAGAGCAGGTGGCGTTTACGAGCTAGCGGGAGGCGCTTCTCTATCTCGAAGTCCGCGATCGTGGTGTGGTTTTTTTGTTGTTGTTGTTGGAGGGGTCCCTTGCCTGCAGCGTACATTGGACATTTTTGATCATCATGTAATGGTTAAAAAAAAAAATAGACAAAATAATCAAGCACCAGAAACAGGATGTTTACATCATGTTTTGTACCCTGATCAGTGTGGCTGTTTTTTGGACGAGAAATAAACGCAGGTCTCTGGTTCAATTGCGTGCGAGTGGTCGCTGTCAAATAGCTTCCACCACCCGTTGCCCCCTCCCCGCTATCAGGACTGATTTTTCGCGTGTTACGTTTGTTGTTATTCCACCCGCACATCCGATTAGGGCGGTTGGCTACGTACGGTGCGAAAGAAGTTCAACATACACCCACTACACTATACACTAGTACACACGACACGACTATACACTACACTACATACTACACTATACACTACACACTGCTACACACTACACGACTATACACTACACTGTCCACTACAATATTCATTACATTCTTTGGGTCTTTCGGTAAAGTCACGAAGATAGGTTCAAAGAAAATAATAACAAAACCTATCTACGTGACTTTACCAAAAGACCCAAAGAATATGAATTCCTGCAGTCACGAAAGCTTAAGTCAAGATGTTATATACATTACATATTACACTACACACTACACTATACACTATAATATACTGCACACTACACAACTACACACTGCACTTACACTACACACAATACTATATACTACACTATACACTACAATATCCACTGCAGGTCTAGACACTGCACCAGTGGTTGTTAACTTTAACTGCAGCCTTCCACCCCTTTGGTTCTCAATCCTAAAAAAAAATGTACAATGTAAAAAAAAATACATCGGGCTTGATGAAACAAAGTAAGTTGTAAGTTACGATGCCCGTGAATTTCATTTGTGTTTTCGATGTACCTTCTAAAAAAGATTTTGCCACGTCTTGTGTGCCCCCCAAAAAATGGGTATCTCGCGCCCCTGGGGAATGCGAGCTGCACCCCAGGTTAAGGACCACGGCACTACACTATAGGCGACACCCACTACACTACGTTGAAAACGCATTTCTCTAGAAATGCTCTTTGTGTGTGTTAGCTTGTTGTCCTTCTCCCGGACCTCTGATTGGCGCGGCTGGGTACGTACGGTGCGCGACAGAAGTTCAACATACACCCACTACACTATAGGCGACACCCACTACACTACGTTGAAAACGCATTTCTCTAGAAATGCTCTTTGTGTGTGTTAGCTTGTTGTCCTTCTCCCGGACCTCTGATTGGCGCGGCTGGGTACGTACGGTGCGCGACAGAAGTTCAACATACACCCACTACACTATAGGCGACACCCACTACACTACGTTGAAAACGCATTTCTCTAGAAATGCTCTTTGTGTGTGTTAGCTTGTTGTCCTTCTCCCGGACCTCCGATTGGCGCGGCTGGGTACGTACGATGCGCGGCAGAAGTTCAACGCTGCGAATTTTTCCCCGGGTCCTCCGGTTATTCCCTCCACATTTGGAATCAATGTCACGCGTCCAGTATTATTTGGCTGCGGGCTACAAATGTCCACGTGGTGATGATGATGATGATGACGATGATGATAAGCCACCACGTATGAGCTATCATTTGTATTGGCCAAGGTAGCTTCTGAAAAAAGAGTTACATAGCTCAGCGTGGTTGTTACCCGTTAAAATAAAAAAAAAAAGTTAATATTTTACTTTGACACGTAGCAGGCTTTCACGACTAATGTTATCCATAAGAGATTTTTGGGTAAGATCGCGTAAAAGTGAATGTGTCGTTAAACCCGCCACCACCCGCCAAATTAGCAAAGGTTTATCGCAGCCCTGGCTGATGCCTGCGGATGCTGCTGGTTGTAAAAAAGTCACGGTACTTGGTAAATGTTGTGGGTTTTTCTCTCCACCACGCAACCGGTTAGTGCTGCACCGGTAACGAATTGGCCACGTTCTGTTGATGTGACAAACACTTTACTAACTGGCTGTGTCAGGTGGTGGCGGGTTTAACAACATATTTATAATCAAGGCGATTTAACCCAACGAAAAACCTCTATTGTGGCGATTCAAGGTTTAGTTTCGTTGCCGTTTGACCAGGCGAGAGGGACTGGTAGACCCCTCGTCCACCTCCTATCGCTTTTCGTACCAGCATTTGCTACCAGGTGTTATTTTATTACTATTTTCCCGGAACACCCCCTGTAGCACCCTCACAGACCAACAGGGGTCCACAGGGACCCCCTGTAGTACCCTTACAGACCAACAGGGGTCTACAAACTCCCCCTGTAGTACCCTCACAGACCAATAGGGGTCCAGACACCCCCTGCAGTACCCTCACAGACCAACAGGGGTCCACAGACACCCCATGTAGTACCCTCACAGACCAACAGGGGTCCACAGACATCCGCTGTAGTACCCTCACAGACCAACAGGGGTCTACAGACACCCCCTGCAGTACCCTCACAGACCAACAGGGGTCCACAGACACCCCTTGTAGTACGCTCACAGACCAACAGGGGTCCACAGATCCCTGTGTAGTACCCTCACAGACCAAACAGGGGTCCACAGACACCCCCTGTAGTACCCTCACAGACCAACAGGGGTCCACAGACACCCCCTGCAGTACCCTCACAGACCAACAGGGGTCCACAGACACCCCCATTAGTACCCTCACAGACCAACAGGGGTCCACAGACTCCCCCTGTAGTACCCTCACAGACCAACAGGGGTCCACAGGGACCCCCTGTAGTACCCTCAGAGACCAACAGGGTCCAGACACCCCCTGTAGTACCCTCACAGACCAACAGGGGTCCACAGGGACCCCCTGTAGTACCCTCACAGACCAACAGGGGTCCACAGACACCCCTCTGTAGTACCCTTACAGACCAACAGCAGTCCACAGACTCCCCCTGTAGTACCCTCACAGACCAACAGGGGTCCACAGACACCCTGTAGTACCCTCACAGACCAACAGGGGTCCACAGACTCCCCCTTTAGTACCCTCACAGACCAACAGGGGTCCACAGACACCCCTTGTAGTACCCTCACAGACCAACAGGGGTCCACAGACACCCCCTGTAGTACCCTCACAGACCAACAGGGGTCCAGACACCCCCTGTAGTACCCACACAGACCAACAGGGGTCCAGATACTCCCTGTAGTACCCTAACAGACCAACAGGAGTCTACAGACACCCCTGTAGTACCCTCACAGACCAACAGGGGTCCAGACATCCCCTGTAGTAGCCTCGCACAAACAGGGGTACACAGAAAACCCCCTGTAGTACCCTCACAGACCAACAGGGGTCAACAGGGACCTCCTGAAGTACCCTCACAGACCCACAGGGGTCTACAGACACCCCCTGTAGTACCCTCACAGACCAACAGGGGTCTACAGACACCCCCTATAGTACCCTCACAGACCAACAGGGGTCAACAGGGCCTCCTGTAGTACCCTCACAGACCAACAGGGGTCCACAGACACCCCCTGTAGTACCCTCACAGACCAACAGGGGTCCACAGACACCCCCTGTAGTACCTTCACAGACCAACAGGGGTCCACAGAAAACCCCTGTAGTACCCTCACAGACCAACAGGGGTCCAGACACCCCCAGTAGTACCCTCACAGACCAACAGGGGTCCACAGACACCCCCTGCAGTACCCTCACAGACCAAAGGGGTCCACAGACACCCCCTGTAGTACCCTCACAGACCAACAGGGGTCCAGACATCCCCTGTAGTACCCTCACAGACCAACAGGGGTCTACAGATTCCCCCTGTAGTACCCTCACAGACCAACAGGGGTCCACAGACACCCCCTGTAGTACCCTCACAGACCAACAGGGGTCCACAGACAGCCCCTGCAGTACCCTCACAGACCAACAGGGGTCCACAGACACCCCCTGTAGTACCCTCACAGACCAACAGGGGTCCACAGACACCCCCTGTAGTACCCTCACAGACCAACAGGGGTCCACAGGGACCCCCTGTAGTACCCTCAGAGACCAACAGGGTCCAGACACCCCCTGTAGTACCCTCACAGACCAACAGGGGTCCACAGGGACCCCCTGTGGTACCCTCACAGACCAACAGGGGTCCACAGACACCCCTCTGTAGTACCCTTACAGACCAACAGCAGTCCACAGACTCCCCCTGTAGTACCCTCACAGACCAACAGGGGTCCACAGGGACCCCCTGTAGTACCCTTACAGACCAACAGGGGTCCACAGACACCCCCTGTAGTACCCTCACAGACCAACAGGGGTCCAGACACTCCCTGTAGTACCCTCACAGACCAACAGGGGTCCACAGACTCCCCCTTTAGTACCCTCACAGACCAACAGGGGTCCACAGACACCCCCTGTAGTACCCTCACAGACCAACAGGGGTCCACAGGGACCCCCTGTAGTACCCTTACAGACCAACAGGGGTCCACAGACACCCCCTGTAGTACCCTCACAGACCAACAGGGGTCCAGACACTCCCTGTAGTACCCTAACAGACCAACAGGAGTCTACAGACACCCCTGTAGTACCCTCACAGACCAACAGGGGTCCAGACATCCCCTGTAGTAGCCTCGCACAAACAGGGGTACACAGAAAACCCCCTGTAGTACCCTCACAGACCAACAGGGGTCAACAGGGACCTCCTGTAGTACCCTCACAGACCCACAGGGGTCTACAGACACCCCCTGTAGTACCCTCACAGACCAACAGGGGTCTACAGACACCCCCTATAGTACCCTCACAGACCAACAGGGGTCAACAGGGCCTCCTGTAGTACCCTCACAGACCAACAGGGGTCCACAGACACCCCCTGTAGTACCCTCACAGACCAACAGGGGTCCACAGACACCCCCTGTAGTACCCTCACAGACCAACAGGGGTCCACAGAAAACCCCTGTAGTACCCTCACAGACCAACAGGGGTCCAGACACCCCCAGTAGTACCCTCACAGACCAACAGGGGTCCACAGACACCCCCTGCAGTACCCTCACAGACCAAAGGGGTCCACAGACACCCCCTGTAGTACCCTCACAGACCAACAGGGGTCCAGACATCCCCTGTAGTACCCTCACAGACCAACAGGGGTCTACAGATTCCCCCTGTAGTACCCTCACAGACCAACAGGGGTCCACAGACACCCCCTGTAGTACCCTCACAGACCAACAGGGGTCCACAGACAGCCCCTGCAGTACCCTCACAGACCAACAGGGGTCCACAGACACCCCCTGTAGTACCCTCACAGACCAACAGGGGTCCACAGACTCCCCCTGTAGTACCCTCACAGACCAACAGGGGTCCACAGGGACCCCCTGTAGTACCCTCAGAGACCAACAGGGTCCAGACACCCCCTATAGTACCCTCACAGACCAACAGGGGTCCACAGGGACCCCCTGTGGTACCCTCACAGACCAACAGGGGTCCACAGACACCCCCTGTAGTACCCTCACAGACCAACAGGGGTCCAAACACCCCCTGTAGTACCCACACAGACCAACAGGGGTCCAGACACTCCCTGTAGTACCCTCACAGACCCACAGGGGTCTACAGACACCCCCTGTAGTACCCTCACAGAACAACAGGGGTCTACAGACACCCCCTATAGTACCCTCACAGACCAACAGGGGTCCACAGACACCCCCTGTAGTACCCTCACAGACCAACAGGGGTCCACAGACACCCCCTGTAGTACCCTCACAGACCAACAGGGGTCCACAGAAACCCCCTGTAGTACCCTCACAGACCAACAGGGGTCCACAGACACCCCCTGTAGTACCCTCACAGACCAACAGGGGTCCACAGACTCCCCCTTTAGTACCCTCACAGACCAACAGGGGTCCACAGACACCCCCTGTAGTACCCTCACAGACCAACAGGGATCCACAGGGACCCCCTGTAGTACCCTTACAGACCAACAGGGGTCCACAGACACACCCTGTAGTACCCTCACAGACCAACAGGGGTCCAGACACCCCCTGTAGTACCCACACAGACCAACAGGGGTCCAGACACTCCCTGTAGTACCCTCACAGACCCACAGGGGTCTACAGACACCCCCTGTAGTACCCTCACAGACCAACAGGGGTCTACAGACACCCCCTATAGTACCCTCACAGACCAACAGGGGTCAACAGGGCCTCCTGTAGTACCCTCACAGACCAACAGGGGTCCACAGACACCCCCTGTAGTACCCTCACAGACCAACAGGGGTCCACAGACACCCCCTGTAGTACCCTCACAGACCAACACGGGTCCACAGAAACCCCCTGTAGTACCCTCACAGACCAACAGGGGTCCAGACACCCCCAGTAGTACCCTCACAGACCAACAGGGGTCCACAGACACCCCCTGCAGTACCCTCACAGACCAAAGGGGTCCACAGACACCCCCTGTAGTACCCTCACAGACCAACAGGGGTCCAGACATCCCCTGTAGTACCCCCACAGACCAACAGGGGTCTACAGACTCCCCCTGTAGTACCCTCACAGACCAACAGGGGTCCAGACATCCCCTGTAGTAGCCTCGCACAAACAGGGGTACACAGAAAACCCCCTGTAGTACCCTCACAGACCAACAGGGGTCCACAGGGACCCCCTGTAGTACCCTCACAGACCAACAGGGTCCAGACACCCCCTGTAGTACCCTCACAGACCAACAGGGGTCCACAGACACCCCCAGTATTACCCTCACAAACCAACAGGGGTCCACAGGGCCTCCTGTAGCACCCTCACAGACCAACAGGGGTCCACAGACACCCCCTGTAGTACCCTCACAGACCAACAGGGATCCACAGACACCCCCTGTAGTACCCTCACAGATCAACAGGGGTCCACAGGGACCCCCTGTAGTACCCTCACAGACCAACAGGGGTCCACAGACACCTCCTGTAGCACCCTCACAGACCAACAGGGGTCCAGACACCCCCTGTAGTACCCTCACAGACCAACAGGGGTCCACAGACTCCCCCTGTAGTACCCTCACAGACCAACAGGGGTCTACAGACCCCTCTGTAGTACCCTCACAGACCAACAGGGGTCCACAGATACCCCCTGTAGTACCCTCACAGACCAACAGGGGTCCACAGACACCCCCTGTAGTACCTTCACAGACCAACAGGGGTCCACGGACACCCCCTGTAGTAGCCTCACAGACCAACAGGGGTCTACAGACACCCCCAGTAGTACCCTCACAGACCAACAGGGGTCCACAGATACCCCCTGTAGTACCCTCACAGACCCACAGGGGTCTACAGACACCCCCTGTAGTACCATCACAGACCAACAGGGGTCCACAGATACCCCCTGTAGTACCCTCACAGACCAACAGGGTCCAGACACCCCTTGTAGTACCCTCACAGACCAACAGGGGTCCACAGAAACCCCCTGTAGTACCCTCACAGACCAACAGGGGTCCAGACACCCCCAGTAGTACCCTCACAGACCAACAGGGGTCCACAGACACTCCCTGTAGTACCCTAACAGACCAACAGGAGTCTACAGACACCCCTGTAGTACCCTCACAGACCAACAGGGGTCCAGACATCCCCTGTAGTAGCCTCGCACAAACAGGGGTACACAGAAAACCCCCTGTAGTACCCTCACAGACCAACAGGGGTCCACGGACACCCCCTGTAGTAGCCTCACAGACCAACAGGGGTTTACAGACACCCCCAGTAGTACCCTCACAGACCAACAGGGGTCCACAGATACCCCCTGTAGTACCCTCACAGACCCACAGGGGTCTACAGACACCCCCTGTAGTACCATCACAGACCAACAGGGGTCCACAGATACCCCCTGTAGTACCCTCACAGACCAACAGGGTCCAGACACCCCTTGTAGTACCCTCACAGACCAACAGGGGTCCACAAAAACCCCCTGTAGTACCCTCACAGACCAACAGGGGTCCAGACACCCCCAGTAGTACCCTCACAGACCAACAGGGGTCCACAGACACTCCCTGTAGTACCCTAACAGACCAACAGGAGTCTACAGACACCCCTGTAGTACCCTCACAGACCAACAGGGGTCCAGAAATCCCCTGTAGTAGCCTCGCACAAACAGGGGTACACAGAAAACCCCCTGTAGTACCCTCACAGACCAACAGGGGTCAACAGGGACCTCCTGTAGTACCCTCACAGACCCACAGGGGTCTACAGACACCCCCTGTAGTACCCTCACAGACCAACAGGGGTCTACAGACATCCCCTATAGTACCCTCACAGACCAACAGGGGTCAACAGGGCCTCCTGTAGTAACCTCACAGACCAACAGGGGTCCACAGACACCCCCTGTAGTACCCTCACAGACCAACAGGGGTCCACAGACACCCCCTGTAGTACCCTCACAGACCAACAGGGGTCCACAGAAACCCCCTGTAGTACCCTCACAGACCAACAGGGGTCCAGACACCCCCAGTAGTACCCTCACAGACCAACAGGGGTCCACAGACACCCCCTGTAGTACCCTCACAGACCAAAGGGGTCCACATACACCCCCTGTAGTACCCTCACAGACCAACAGGGGTCCAGACATCCCCTGTAGTACCCTCACAGACCAACAGGGGTCTACAGACTCCCCCTGTAGTACCCTCACAGACCAACAGGGGTCCACAGACACCCCCTGTAGTACCCTCACAGACCAACAGGGGTCCACAGGGACCCCCTGTAGTACCCTCACAGACCAACAGGGTCCAGACACCCCCTGTAGTACCCTCACAGACCAACAGGGGTCCACAGACACCCCCAGTATTACCCTCACAAACCAACAGGGGTCCACAGGGACCCCCCTGTAGTACCCTCACAGACAAACAGGGGTCCACAGGGCCTCCTGTAGCACCCTCACAGACCAACAGGGGTCCACAGACACCCCTTGTAGTACCCTCACAGACCAACAGGGGTCCACAGACACCCCCTGTAGTACCCTCACAGACCAACAGGGGTCCACAGACACCCCTTGTAGTACCCTCACAGACCAACAGGGGTCCACAGACACCCCCTGTAGTACCCTCACAGACCAACAGGGATCCACAGACACCCCCTGTAGTACCCTCACAGATCAACAGGGGTCCACAGGGACCCCCTGTAGTACCCTCACAGACCAACAGGGGTCCACAGACACCTCCTGTAGCACCCTCACAGACCAACAGGGGTCCAGACACCCCCTGTAGTACCCTCACAGACCAACAGGGGTCCACAGACTCCCCCTGTAGTACCCTCACAGACCAACAGGGGTCTACAGACACCCCCTGTAGTACCCTCACAGACCAACAGGGGTCCAGACATCCCCTGTAGTGGCCTCACACCAACAGGGGTCCACAGACACTCCCAGTAGTAGCCTCACAGACCAACAGGGGTCCACAGATACCCCCTGTAGTAGCCTCACAGACCCACAGGGGTCTACAGACACCCCCTGTAGTACCATCACAGACCAACAGGGGTCCACAGATACCCCCTGTAGTACCCTCACAGACCAACAGGGGTCCACAGGGCCTCCTGTAGTACCCTCACAGACCAACAGGGGTCCACAGACTCCCCTGTAGTACCCTCACAGACCAACAGGGGTCTACAGACCCCTCTGTAATACCCTCACAGACCAACAGGGGTCCACAGGGACACCCTCTAGTACCCTCACAGACCAACAGGGGTCCACAGATACCCCCTGTAGTACCCTCACAGACCAACAGGGGTCCACAGACACCCCCTGTAGTACCATCACAGACCAACAGGGGTCCACAGATACCCCCTGTAGTACCCTCACAGACCAACAGGGGTCCACAGGGCCTCCTGTAGTACCCTCACAGACCAACAGGGGTCCACAGACTCACCTGTAGTACCCTACCAGACCAACAGGGGTCTACAGACCCCTCTGTAGTACCCTCACAGACCAAAAGGGGTCCACAGGGACACCCTCTAGTACCCTCACAGACCAACAGGGGTCCACAGATACCCCCTGTAGTACCCTCACAGACCAACAGGGGTCCACAGACACCCCCTGTAGTACCTTCACAGACCAACAGGGGTCCACGGACACCCCCTGTAGAACCCTCACAGACCAACAGGGGTCTACATACACCACCTGTAGTACACTCACAGATCTGTAGGGGTCCACAGACACCCCCTGTAGTACCCTCACAGACCAACAGGGGTCCAGACACCCCCTGTAGTACCCTCACAGACCAACAGGGTCCAGACACCCCTTGTAGTACCCTCACAGACCAACAGGGGTCCAAAGACACCCCCAGTATTACCCTCACAAACCAACAGGGGTCCACAGGGACCCCTGTAGTACCCTCAGAGACAAACAGGGGTCCACAGACACCCCCTGTAGTACCCTCACAGACCAACAGGGGTCCACAGACACCCCCTGTAGTACCCTCACAGACCAACAGGGGTCCACAGGGACCCCCTGTAGTACCCTCACAGACCAACAGGGGTCCACAGACACCTCCTGTAGCACCCTCACAGACCAACAGGGGTCCAGACACCCCCTGTAGTACCTTCACAGACCAGCAGGGGTCCACACACCCCCTGTAGTACCCTTACAGACCAACAGGGGTCCACAGACACCCCCTGTAGTACTCTCACAGACCCTGCAGGGGTCCACAGACACCCCCTGTAGTATCCTCACAGACCTGCAGGGGTCCACAGACACCCCCTGTAGTACCCTCACAGACCAACAGGGGTCCACAGACACCCCCTGTAGTACCCTCACAGACCAACAGGGGTCCACGGACACCCCCTGTAGTACCCTGACAGACCTGCAGGGATCCACAGACCCTAGGCTGGGAACCGCTGTCCTAGAGGCCAGGAGTCTCATTTGCAAGGGTGACCTGGGTCGGCATGATGACAGGGCATCACGGTGGCTATGAGATGTTAACTACCTCGCCTGGTATACAGGAGGTCGTGGGTTCGATCCCGACCCTGACGATGCCTGCTGCTGTATATTTGGAGTTTGAGTGTCTTTCTCTCAATATCATCACAGTGCCAATGAGATGTTAACTACCTCGCGAGGTATACAGGAGGTGGTGGGTTCGATCCCGACCCTGACGATGCCTACTGCTGCTGTATATTTGGACTTGGCATTCATCTCTCTCTCTCTGTGTTTGTGTGGATTTCTCTCCGGGTCCTCCGGTTTTTCCCCTCCCATGTCCAAGAATCAACATCACCACGCGTTTAGAGCACTTGGTGGTAAGGCAACAAGCGGGTCGCGGCTCCGTGTCAGACGCGACCAGGCCATCGCAAATGATAGCTCAAACGGAGTGGCCCATCATCACGTGGACATTTGTAGCAGCGGCCAAACGCTTCTAAGCGCGTGACGTTGATTCTAAGATGTGGAGTGGAAAACCCAAAGGAACCCGGAGAAAAATGAACGCGAGCACGGGGAGAGAGAGAGATGCACAAACTCCAAATATACAGCAGCAGCAGCAGGCATCGTCAGGGTTGGGATCAAACCCACGACCTCCTGTGTACGAGGCGAGGTGGTTAACATCTCCTAGCCACCGTGATGATGATGAGAGAGACACACAAACTCCAGATATACAGCAGCAGGCATTGTCAGGGTCGTGATCAAACCCACGACCTCCTGTACACCAGGCGAGGTGGTTAACATCTCCTAGCCACCGTGATGATGATGAGAGAGAGAGACACGCAAACTCCAAATATACAGCAGGCATTGTCAGGGTCAGGATCGAACCCGTGACCTCCTGTACACAAGGCGAGGTAGTTAACATCTCACTACCGTGATGATTATGAGAGTCGGAAACTCCAAATATACAGCAGCAGCAGGCATTGTCAGGGTCGTGATCGAACCCACGACTTCCTGTAATCCAGGCGAGGTAGTTAACATCTCCCAGCCACCGTGATAATGATGAGAGAGAGAGACACACAAACTCCAAATATACAGCAGCAGGCATCGTCAGGGTCGGGATTGAACCCGTGACCTCCTGCAAGCCAGGTGAGGTAGTTAACATCTCCTAGCCATCATGGATCAAACCAATTTTGGCCGCTGGGGGTGAAACGATGAAGGCGAGACGAGGGAGGGACACCTCTCTCTCCGGAAAAGTTCAACAAACAATTTTAATATCGGTTTTTTTTTTCTCGCTTGGGGGGGGGGGGGTGGAGGTGGGGGTGGGTGGGGGTGGGGGAGAGGCGAAAAGGCGCGGTGGGCATTTAAATATTTCACTTGAAACCGGCACGGTGGGGGGGGAGGTGGGGGGGGGGGTGGAGGAAGGAGGGGGTGAGGGGGATGGAGAGGTGTGGTAGCACGCGCGACGATCAGCGAGAAGTCGCAACGTAGAAACCGGCGCGCGTTCGGAGGGAAACACCGCCGAGGGGTGGGGGGGGTGGGGGGGAGGGGCATCCCCCCCACCCCCCAAACCCCTCCTTTGTTCTCTGCGGCAGCACCGCCGGGGGGGGGGGTGCGCGGGGGGTGCGGGGGTGGGGGGTCGGGGCCCAACTTCACGGAAGTCAACGGGGTTTGACGGTGGAGGGGGCGGCGACGTCTTCGCCGCCCGCGGAGTCACCGTCGAGGGCCACGGCGAGGAGCGGAGAGGAGCGGGGTGGGGGTGGGGGTGGGGTGGGGGTGGGGGTGGGGGTGGGGTGGGGGTTGGGGTGGGGTGGTCCGGAACGGCGCCCCCGGGGGGCCCTCCGGGAAGCTACGTCTGCTCCTCGGAGAGCGCTCGCAGATCCTGCAGGTGGCCATCCAGATCGCTCGCAGCCTCCCCTGCAAAAAAGACAAAGGTGCCCCGGGTAGCCTCCGACAGACTGTCGGCAGGGGGGTTGGGGTTGGGGGCGGGGGGGCGGGCGAGTGCCGTTCGCGAGCAGCACGCGATGAGGGCCGGGGGCACGGTGGCACACGAGGGGGGTGGGTGGCCAGCACCACGCCCGGCAGCCTCTGTCTGCCCAGTGGCGATGTTTACTACACACACACACCGCAGCGGGTACTCGTTTGAGGCTGAGTCGACCTAGGGGAGGCCCATGACCGGTTCAGATAATCGTCGCCGGTGATGGCCGTGAGCGGGAATCGAACTCGGGTCGCCGGGTTCGTAGCGCAGCGTAGCGCTAACCACTACACCCACCGCTCCCGTATGCACACACAAAGATCAAAGATCTCCCATATAGCCTGTAACAGACTGTAGGGGCAAGTGCACACACACACACACCTACACACACACACGCACGCACACACACACGCACACACACGCACACACACACACACGCGCACGTAACGCAAAGGCAAAGATCCAGGTCAGGCCCACTGAGAAGTGACCAGGCCCATCACAAATGATATCTCAAGGCATTGGCTCATCGACATGCGGAAATACACGGCAGCCAACGCATGTTCAACCTAGCACATGGGCGAGAAGCCGTGCATGTGTGACGAGTGCGGCAAGACGTTTTTCTCACGCTCGGCCTACAAGTATATATTTTTTTCTATTCCACTTGTGTGTTACTCTGTGTATACCCCGGATATTTTAGAGATGGCAATTCTCCTGCTGTGTATCCTACTGCTGTCCCTCCCGGCCATATCTAGTGCCACACTCAACTCTACAAACAGCTACCCTCGTGACTTTGCGTCCATACTTGTTGTTCGATTTGCCACTACACCTGCAAATGAAACAGCTCATAGACACTTCTACACTCCATCATTGTATCCTTTTAAACCCTATCTTTGTCCTATTACTTCACCAGCACTCATTCCAAACTTCATTCTGCTCTTAAAAATAACAACACCATCTGCGAGCTGTTGCTATTCGTCCAAGGTTCGCCGCTCTTCATCCTTTCACAGAAAATACTTGTGCAAACTGTTAATTCTACTTTTCTTATTTCTGGGTGGTATTGAGCTTCATCCTGGCCCAAATGAAAAGAGCTCGTATAATTCTGTAGATTGTTCTGGCAGGAAAGGTGTTGGTGTTCTACATGTCAACATCAGAGGGCTTGTGATTAAATTAAGTCAACTAAAACTAGAAGTGGCAAATCTTGACCCGGACATTTTTTGCCTAACAGAAACATTTCTCACTCCTGCTGTCAATGACTTGCAGATTACGATTGAAAACTACAACCTTTTTCGGCTTGACCGAGGATCTAAAGGAGGTGGAATTGCCATTTATGTTCGTAACACTATTGCATGTTCACCAGCTCACTCCTTGTTTAAAAAATGTTGCTTTGAAGGTCTGGCTCTCAGAATAACTCTCCCAAATAATCAACAGATATTGGTAGTGTGCTGCTATAGACCGCCTTGTGGGAAGGATGTTGAAGCTGCATCGGCACTGAGAGAGCTTTTTGGGGGCCTCCCTAAAGGTGAAATAATTTTAGTGGGTGATCTAAATTGGAATTGGCTAAACCCGCCGGCCATGGCCACAAATTTTACAGATGAATTTAACTTGTTTCAATTAATAAATGTCCCCACAAGACCCAACCTAAAACATCCGGGACAGTCAACTCTGCTTGACGTCCTATTGACAAATGCCCCTCACAATTTCGCACTGACTGGTGTTCTGGGTAATAACCTTAGTGATCACTCCTTCATTTTTGGTGTGAGATCATCAGCCAGACCCAAAGCCCCCCCTAAAATTGTTGAGAAGCACTCTTTGAGGCACTTCAGCACTCAGGCATTTGCAAATGATGTGCTTCACTCAGATATTGATAAGGTCTGTGATATCCCCAACCTGACTACGGCTTGGGAGACTTTCAGGTACACGTTTCTCCAAATTCTTAACAAACATGCTCCGTTGGTTAGATTTAAAACTAAAGGCAACCGCCCACCATGGTATGATCCTTTGATTACAAAGCTCATGAAAACTAGGGACAAGGCTTGGGCATGTGCTCAGAAAAGTAATTTGGTAAATGACTGGCTAGAATACAGGATTTTAAGGAACAGATGCGTAAAAAAAATACGGCATGCAAAAAATGCCTATTTTTCCTCCACTCTCCTGGAATCACATGGAAATGCCAGGATTTTTTGGAAAACAATCAAATCTATCGAAAAGGCATCCAAAACAGAAAATCTGCCCGTTGAGCTTCACCGAAATGGGGAATATTTTTCAGATCCCAAAAAAATAGTTGACAATTTTAACCTTCATTTTTCTGAAGCTGGTAATCTTTTTGATAATGTATTGGGAGTCACCCCTGCTCCTGCAAATTCCTACACCCCTGTCCAAACATTAAACGAATTTAGTTTCCAACCAATCCACGAAAGTAATGTTCTGAAACAACTGTCCTACCTCAAAGGGTCCTCCTCTACCGGAGCAGATAGTTTTCCCGTCTTTGCTCTACTAACTGTTGGTCACCTAATATACAAACCTATAGCCCATATTTTCAACCTGTCCATCAAAGAAGCATCAGTTCCTCTAGAATGGAAACATTCCTATGTCCGTCCACTTCACAAAGGGGGCCCTAAAGATGATCCCAATAACTACCGACCTATCTCAATTTTGTCCCCATTGATGAAAATTTTTGAAAAATGATTGAACTACCAAATTAGCAGTTTCCTGTCCACCAACAATCTACTACATCTAAAACAATCTGGGTTCCGGAAAAAATACAGCACCACATCTGCTGCATTAGACTCTTTGAATCAAATTTACAATAGCCTTCATAATAAGCAGTACTGTGCCTGTCTTTTTCTTGACCTGTCCAAAGCTTTTGATACAGTTGACCATAACACCCTGCTTAGTAAACTAAGTTGCCTCGTTTTTTCCGAGAACACAGTACAATGGTTAAAAAATTACCTCTTTTCTCACACCCAAACTGTATTCACAAATGGTTGGAGGTCAAAGTGTTAAGATGACAAAATAGGTTCCACAGGGTTCCATCTTCGGCCCCCTCTTGTTCTCTCTTTATGTCAATGACTTGGGCACTGAACTGGATCATTCCAGGGTAAATCTTTTTGCAGATGACACGATACTGATTACTGCTGGCCGCTCTCTGGATGACGTGATTGCAAAGCTCCAGGGTGATTTCAACAAACTACAACATCAGCTAGTTTCTCTTAAACTAGTCCTGAATACCTCCAAAACCAAGGTGCTATGCTTCTCTCCGGGATTAAAGCAGGAAGTTATTTTTCCCCAATTACATTCCTTGAATAATTATCAAATAGAGCAAGTCAAGGTCTATAAGTATCTTGGGGTCATCCTGGATTCAAAACTTAGTTTTGAAGATCACATTGATTATATTGGTAAAAAGACAAAAATAAAAATTGGTTTTCTGTATCAACACAAGCACTGCTTCCCCCCAATGTTCCGTTTGGAATTGATAAAAGCTACCATACTGCCTCTACTTGACTACTGTGACATCGTGTATAAATCAGCCCCAAGTACTGTACTGAAGAAGCTTGATTCCATCTATCACTCGGCCTTAAGATTTGCATTGAACTGCCCATATAAGACTCACCACTGTGATCTCTACATTGGGTCAAACTTAACATCTCTTAATGTTCGACGGCTTGTGCACCAGATCTTATTTATTCACGATGTACTTACAAAAAATTCCGCAGACTACCTACTGGATCTCCTCTCTGTTTCAAAGAACAAATTTGACTGCAGGTCTTCGCTCATTTACCAGCTTCACATTCCCTATTGCCGTACAAAAACTGGAGGAAGGGCCTTTGCTATTGATGCCCCTAGGGTCTGGAATCCTATTGCCAATAAACTGCAACTTGAATCACTACCTATGAGATCTTCACTCAAAACTGCTCTAGAGGAGTTGTACAACCCTAGCTGCCACTGCTACTCAGTGGCCTAAAATATGGCTCTAGATTTTGGTGTTATAATTAATTTATGTAGTTTATTGTAAAAAATTCGGTCACAGTCCCTATGATCACTGTTACATTGGATTTATGGCTTTTATTTTGGTGATTTCGAAAAGTTTTTTTTGTTTTGGCCATGTTTTTGTTTATTGTAGTACAGAGTTGACTGATGGCCTTAATCTTAGTTGTCTTGTGGTTGTTGTTGTTGTTTTGACTTGCATCCCACTGGGATTTTTGCGCACAGCGTTGGTGTACGGTGCTATTTCAGGAATATTTTGATATTTTTTTCCTGTACTTTCTGTTTGCACAGTCACATAGTCACTTTAAGATGTTTTCTTGTTCATGTTTTTTGTTTGTTGCGGTTGCACCCGATTCAAGAGCCGAATGGCTCACAGGGCTATACCAAATAAATGAACTATGAACTATGTTGATGTTGATTATAAATGTGGAGAGAAAAACCGGAGAGAATCCGGAGAAAAATCCACGTGACCAAGGTGAGAGAGACATCACAAAATCCTAACATACAGCAGGTGTCAGGCTCGGGATTGAACCCACGACCTCCTGTATACCAGGCGAGATAGTCGAATTGTAATTGTTGTAGGTTTAAACTCCAACACACCGGTGTGCTGTACTAGGAACCAATTGGCAAGTTTTGCTTACGTGACAAATCTTAATAATTTGCTGTGTCGGATGGTGGCCGGTTTAACACCATGACACTACTATACACTACACTACTACACACTACTATACACTACATTAATACACACTACACTACTACACACTACTATATACTACACTACTACACACTACTATACACTACACTACTACACACTACACTACACTACTACACACTACTATATACTACACTATACACTACTATACACTACACTACTACACACTACTATATACTACACTATACACTACTACACACTACACTACTACACACTACTATATACTACACTACTATACACTACACTACTCTATACTACACTACTCTATACTACACTACTATACACTACACTACTACACACTACTATATATTACACTATACACTACACTACTGCACACTACAATACAATACGACACAATACACTACTACACACTACACTACTACACACTACACTACACTACTATACACTACACTACAAAACACTACACACTACACTACTACACACTACACTACTATACACTACACTACTACACACAACTACACACTACACTACACTACTACACACTACACTACACTACTACACACTACACTACACTACTACACACTACTACACACTACACTACTACACACTACTACACACTACACTACTACACACTACACTACTACACACTACACTACCACACACTACACTACACTACTACACACTACTATACACTACACTACTACACACTACACTACTACACACTATTATACACTACACACTACTATACACTACACTACTACACACTACACTACTACACACTATTATACACTACACACTACTATACACTACTACACACTACACTACACTACTACACACTACACTACTACACACTACTACACACTACTATACACTACACTACTACACACTACACTACTACACACTACACTACTAAACACTACACTACTACACACTACACTACTACACACTACTAAACACTACACTACTACACACTACACTGCTAAACACTACACTACTACACACTACTATACACTACACTACTAAACACTACACTACTACACACTACTACACACTACTATACACTACACTACTACACGCTACTACACACTACTACACACTACTATACACTACACACTACACTACACTACTACACACTACACTACACTACAACACACTACTACACACTACACTACTACACACTACACTACACTACTACACACTACACTACTACACACTATTATACACTACACACTACTATACACTACTACACACTACACTACACTACTACACACTACACTACACTACTACACACTACACTACTACACATTATTATACACTACACACTACTATACACTACTACACACTACACTACTACACACTACACTACTACACACTACTATACACTACACTACTACACACTACACTACTACACACTACACTACTAAACACTACACTACTACACACTACACTACTACACACTACACTACTAAACACTACACTATTACACACTACACACTACACTACAAAACACTACACTACTACACACTACACTACTACACACTACTATACACTACACTACTACACACTACTATATACTACACTACACACTACTATACACTACACTACTACACACTACTACACACTACACTACTATACACTACACTATACACTACACTATACACTACACTACTATACACTACACTACTATACACTACACTACTACACACTACTATACACTACACTACTACACACTACTACACACTACACTACTACACACTACACTACTACACACTACACTACACTACTACACACTACTATACACTACACTACTACACACTACACTACACTACTACACACTACACTACACTACTACACACTATTATACACTACACACTACTATACACTACTACACACTACACTACACTACTACACACTACACTACTACACACTACTACACACTACTATACACTACACTACTACACACTACACTACTACACACTACACTACTAAACACTACACTACTACACACTACACACTACACTACTAAACACTACACTACTACACACTACACTACTATACACTACACTACTAAACACTACACACTACACTACTACACACTACTACACACTACACTACTACACACTACTATACACTACACTACTACACTACTACACACTACTATACACTACACTACTACACACTACTACACACTACACTACTACACACTATTATACACTACACACTACACACTACTACACACTACACTACACTACTACACACTACACTACTACACACTACACACTATTATACACTACTACACACTACACTACACTACTACACACTACTATACACTACACTACTACACACTACACTACTACACACTACACTACTAAACAATACACTACTACACACTACACTACTACACACTACCCTACTACATACTACACTACTACACACTACACTACTATACACTACACTACTAAACACTACACTACTACACACTACTACACACTACTACACACTACACTACTACACACTACTACACACTACACTACTACACACTACTATACACTACACTACTACACACTACTACACTACTACACACTACACTACTACACACTATTATACACTACACACTACTACACACTACACACTACACTACTACACACTATTATACACTACACACTACACACTACTACACACTACACTACACACTACACACTATTATACACTACACACTACACACTACTATACACTACTACACACTACACTACACTACTACACACTACACTACTACACACTACTACACACTACACTACTATACACTACACTACTACACACTACACTACTACACACTACACTACACTACTACACACTATTATACACTACACACTACTATACACTACTACACACTACACTACACTACTACACACTACACTACTACACACTACTACACACTACTATACACTACACTACTACACACTACACTACTACACACTACACTACTAAACACTACACTACTACACACTACACTACTACACACTACTAAACACTACACTACTACACACTACACACTACACTGCTAAACACTACACTACTACACACTACTATACACTACACTACTAAACACTACACTACTACACACTACTACACACTACACTACTACACACTACTAAACACTACACTACTACACACTACACTGCTAAACACTACACTACTACACACTACTATACACTACACTACTAAACACTACACTACTACACACTACTACACACTACTATACACTACACTACTACACACTACTATACACTACACTACTACACGCTACTTCACACTACTACACACTACTATACACTACAACACACTACTACACACTACACTACTACACACTACACTACACTACTACACACTACTATACACTACACTACTACACACTACACTACTACACACTACACTACTACACACTATTATACACTACACACTACTATACACTACTACACACTACACTACACTACTACACACTACACTACTACACACTATTATACACTACACACTACTATACACTACTACACACTACACTACTACACACTACACTACTACACACTACTATACACTACACTACTACACACTACACTACTACACACTACACTACTAAACACTACACTACTACACACTACACTACTACACACTACACTACTAAACACTACACTACTACACACTACACACTACACTACTAAACACTACACTACTACACACTACACTACTACACACTACTATACACTACACTACTACACACTACTATATACTACACTACACACTACTATACACTACACTACTACACACTACTACACACTACACTACTATACACTACACTATACACTACACTATACACTACACTACTATACACTACACTACTATACACTACACTACTACACACTACTACACACTACACTACTATACACTACACTACTACACACTACACTACTACACACTACACTACACTACTACACACTATTATACACTACACACTACTATACACTACTACACACTACACTACACTACTACACACTACACTACTACACACTACTACACACTACTATACACTACACTACTACACACTACACTACTACACACTACACTACTAAACACTACACTACTACACACTACACTACTACACACTACTAAACACTACACTACTACACACTACACTGCTAAACACTACACTACTACACACTACTATACACTACACTACTAAACACTACACTACTACACACTACTATACACTACACTACTACACAGTACTATACACTACACTACTACACGCTACTACACACTACTACACACTACTATACACTACACTACTACACACTACACTACACTACTACACACTACACTACACTACAACACACTACTACACACTACACTACTACACACTACACTACACTACTACACACTACTATACACTACACTACTACACACTACACTACACTACTACACACTACACTACTACACACTATTATACACTACACACTACTATACACTACTACACACTACACTACACTACTACACACTACACTACTACACACTATTATACACTACACACTACTATACACTACTACACACTACACTACTACACACTACACTACTACACACTACTATACACTACACTACTACACACTACACTACTACACACTACACTACTAAACACTACACTACTACACACTACACTACTACACTACTACACACTACACTACTAAACACTACACTACTACACACTACACTACTAAACACTACACTACTACACACTACTATACACTACACTACTACACACTACTATATACTACACTACACACTACACTACTACACACTACTACACACTACACTACTATACACTACACTATATACACTACTATACACTACACTACTACACACTACTATACACTACACTACTACACACTACTACACACTACACTACTACACACTACTATACACTACACTACTACACACTACACTACACTACTACACACTACACTACTACACACTACACTACTACACACTACACTACTACACACTACACTACTATACACTACACTATACACTACACTATACACTACACTACTACACACTACTATATACTACACTACACACTACTATACACTACACTACTACACACTACTACACACTACACTACTATACACTACACTATACACTACACTATACACTACACTACTATACACTACACTACTATACACTACACTACTACACACTACTATACACTACACTACTACACACTACACTACTACACACTACTATACACTACACTACTACACACTACACTACACTACTACACACTACACTACACTACTACACACTACACTACTACACACTACACTACTACACTATACACTACACTATACACTACACTACTATACACTACACTACTATACACTACACTACTACACACTACTACACACTACACACTACTACACACTACACTACTATACACTACACTACTACACACTACACTACTACACACTACACTACTACACACTATTATACACTACACACTACTATACACTACTACATACTACACTACACTACTACACACTACACTACTACACACTACTACACACTACTATACACTACACTACTACACACTACACTACTACACACTACACTACTAAACACTACACTACTACACACTACACTACTACACACTACTAAACACTACACTACTACACACTACACACTACACTGCTAAACACTACACTACTACACACTACTATACACTACACTACTAAACACTACACTACTACACACTACTACACACTACTATACACTACACTACTACACACTACTATACACTACACTACTACACGCTACTACACACTACTACACACTACTATACACTACACTACTACACACTACACTACACTACTACACACTACACTACACTACAACACACTACTACACACTACACTACTACACACTACACTACACTACTACACACTACTATACACTACACTACTACACACTACACTACACTACTACACACTACACTACTACACACTATTATACACTACACACTACTATACACTACTACACACTACACTACACTACTACACACTACACTACTACACACTATTATACACTACACACTACTATACACTACTACACACTACACTACTACACACTACACTACTACACACTACTATACACTACACTACTACACACTACACTACTACACACTACACTACTAAACACTACACTACTACACACTACACTACTACACACTACACTACTAAACACTACACTACTACACACTACACACTACTAAACACTACACTACTACACACTACACTACTACACACTACTATACACTACACTACTACACACTACTATATACTACACTACACACTACTATACACTACACTACTACACACTACTACACACTACACTACTATACACTACACTATACACTACACTACTACACACTACTATACACTACACTACTACACACTACTACACACTACACTACTACACACTACTATACACTACACTACTACACACTACACTACACTACTACACACTACACTACACTACTACACACTACACTACTACACACTACACTACTACACACTACACTACTACACACTACACTACTACACACTACTACACACTACACTATACACTACACTACTACACACTACTATATACTACACTACACACTACTATACACTACACTACTACACACTACTACACACTACACTACTATACACTACACTATACACTACACTACTATACACTACACTACTACACACTACTATACACTACACTACTACACACTACACTACTACACACTACTATACACTACACTACTACACACTACACTACACTACTACACACTACACTACACTACTACACACTACACTACTATACACTACACTACTACACACTACTACACACTACACTACTATACACTACACTACTACACACTACACTACACTACTACACACTACACTACACTACTACACACTATTATACACTACACACTACTATACACTACTACACACTACACTACACTACTACACACTACACTACTACACACTACTACACACTACTATACACTACACTACTACACACTACACTACTACACACTACACTACTAAACACTACACTACTACACACTACACTACTACACACTACTAAACACTACACTACTACACACTACACACTACACTGCTAAACACTACACTACTACACACTACTATACACTACACTACTAAACACTACACTACTACACACTACTACACACTACTATACACTACACTACTACACACTACTATACACTACACTACTACACGCTACTACACACTACTACACACTACTATACACTACACTACTACACACTACACTACACTACTACACACTACACTACACTACAACACACTACTACACACTACACTACTACACACTACACTACACTACTCACACTACTATACACTACACTACTACACACTACACTACACTACTACACACTACACTACTACACACTATTATACACTACACACTACTATACACTACTACACACTACACTACACTACTACACACTACACTACTACACACTATTATACACTACACACTACTATACACTACTACACACTACACTACTACACACTACTATACACTACACTACTACACACTACACTACTAAACACTACACTACTACACACTACACTACTACACACTACACTACTAAACACTACACTACTACACACTACACACTACACTACTAAACACTACACTACTACACACTACACTACTACACACTACTATACACTACACTACTACACACTACTATATACTACACTACACACTACTATACACTACACACTACACTACTATACACTACACTATACACTACACTATACACTACACTACTATACACTACACTACTATACACTACACTACTACACACTACTATACACTACACTACTACACACTACACTACTACACACTACTATACACTACACTACTACACACTACACTACACTACTACACACTACACTACACTACTACACACTACACTACTACACACTACACTACTACACACTACACTACTACACACTACACTACTACACACTACTACACACTACACTACTATACACTACACTATACACTACACTATACACTACACTACTACACACTACTATATACTACACTACACACTACTATACACTACACACTACACACTACTACACACTACACTACTATACACTACACTATACACTACACTATACACTACACTACTATACACTACACTACTATACACTACACTACTACACACTACTATACACTACACTACTACACACTACTACACACTACAACCTACTACACACTACAACAATACACACTACACTACTACACACTACACTACACTACTACACACTACACTACACTACTACACACTACACTACTACACACTACACTACTACACACTACACTACACTACTACACACTACTATACACTACACTACTACACACTACACTACACTACTACACACTACACTACACTACTACACACTATTATACACTACACACTACACACTACTATACACTACTACACACTACTACACACTACACTACACTACTACACACTACACTACTACACACTACTACACACTACACTACTACACACTACACTACTACACACTACACTACTAAACACTACACTACTACACACTACACTACTAAACACTACACTACTACACACTACACTACTACACACTACACTACTATGCACTACACTACTAAACACTACACACTACACTACTACACACTACTACACACTACACACTACTATACACTACACTACTACACAACTACACACTACTATACACTACACTACTACACACTACTACACACTACACTACTACACACTATTATACTACACACTACACTACACTACTACACACTACACTACTACACACTATTATACACTACTACACACTACACTACTACACACTACTATACACTACACTACTACACACTACACTACTACACACTACACTACTAAACAATACACTACTACACACTACACTACTACACACTACACTACTACATACTACACTACTACACACTACACTACTATACACTACACTACTAAACACTACACTACTACACACTACTACACACTACTACACACTACACTACTACACACTACTACACACTACACTACTACACACTACTATACACTACACTACTACACACTACTAAACTACTACACACTACACTACTACACACTATTATACACTACACACTACACACTACTACACACTACACACTACACTACTACACACTATTATACACTACACACTACACACTACTACACACTACACTACTACACACTATTATACACTACACACTACACACTACTATACACTACTACACACTACACTACACTACTACACACTACACTACTACACACTACTACACACTACACTACTACACACTACACTACTACACACTACACTACTACACACTACACTACTACATACTACACTACTAAACACTACACTACTACACTACTAAACACTACACTACTACACACTACACTACTACACACTACTATACACTACACTACTACACACTACTATATACTACACTACACACTACTATACACTACACTACTACACACTAATACACACTACACTACTATACACTACACTACTACACACTACTACACACTACTACACACTACACTACTACACACTACACTACTAAACACCTACACTACTACACACTACACTACTACACACCTACACTACACTACTACACACTACACTACACAACACTACACTACTACACACTACTATACACTACACTACTACACACTACACTACTACACACTACACTACTAAACACTACACTACTACACACTACTACACACTACACTACTACACACTACACTACTACACACTACTATACACTACACTACTACACACTACTATATACTACACTACACACTACTATACACTACACTACTACACACTAATACACACTACACTACTACACACTACTACACACTACACTACTACACACTACACTACTACACACCTACACTACACTACTACACACTACACTACACTACTAAACACTACACTACTACACACTACTATACACTACACTACTACACACTACACTACTACACACTACACTACTAAACACTACACTACTACACACTACTACACACTACACTACTACACACTAATATACACTACACTACTACACACTACTATATACTACACTACACACTACTATACACTACACTACTACACACTAATACACACTACACTACTATACACTACACTACTATACACTACACTACTACACACTACTACACACTACTACACACTACACTGCTACACACCTACACTACACTACTACACACTACTACACTATACACTACACTACTATACACTACACTACTACACATTACTACACACTACTACACTATACAGTACACTACTACACACTACTACACTACACACTACACTATACACTATACACTACACACTACACTACTACACACTACTACACTACACACTACACTACTACACTACACTACTACACTACACACTACACATTACTATATACTACACTACACACTACACTACTACACTACACACTACACATTACTATATACTACACTACACACTACACTACTACACGCTACTATAGCCGGTCCCTCACCGAGGTGGCTGATGGTTTCCCGCACGGACGCCGTGAATCCCGGCCGTGCCGTGCCGTCAGCAGGGTCGACGGCGACGGCCCTGCGGAGAGCAACCAGCACCGGCACCGTGACCAACCGTGACCGGTACCGGCGGGGTGTGTACGTGTGTGCGTGTGTACGTGTGTGTACGTGTGTGTACGTGTGTGTACGTGTGAGTGCGTTGGCACAGTAGGGGGCACAGGTGGTGCATCAGCCAGTCATCTCAGTCAGTCGACCCGTGGCACCTGGGTCTGCCCCGTGACCTCCTGCCAGCGGGCGTTCGACACTTCACGTGGCCTCAAGGTGCACATAGCCTGGCACAAGCGTCGTGGTGACGTCACCGCCACTTAGTGGCGAATGGCGGTTGTTGTTGTTGTTGTGAGTGCGTGCACGTGTGAGTGCGTGTGAGTGCGTGTGAGTGCGTGTGTGCGTGTGTGCGCTTGCGTGTGTGTGCGCGAGTGGGGAGCGGTAGTGGTAGCGGCTAGCGCTACGCTAAGCTACGAACCCGGCGACCCGGGTTCGATTCCCGCTCACCTGCCAACACCGGTGACGATTATCTGAACCGGTCCTGGGCCTCCCCGTGGCCGACTCGTCCTCAAATGATTACCTGGTGTGCCGTGCCGGCCACGATAGGTGCTCGCTAACAGCACTTGCTCCCAATAGTCTGCTCAGGCTATATGGGTGATCTTTGTCTTTGTGTGTGTGTGTACGTGTGTATGTGTACGTGTGTGTATGTGTACGTGTGTGTATGTGTACGTGTGTGTACGTGTGTGTATGTGTACGTGTACGTCGAACACAACCCCCTACCTCCTCGCTGGTGCCGGACGACAACGGCGTGGTGGATGGGAGCAAGCCATGGGGTGAGCGGACAATTCCAAAATCGGCTCGACCCCTTCATGGAATTTGTAGCCACCACAGCGGCCAAACGGGGGCTCTGGAGGGGTGCTATGGGCTGGTAACCCCTCCACCTTCAATTAATTACCACGAAACCACGCGATAAAAAGAGAACAAAGCTAGTGCCGGTGGTGGGTGTACACCCAGGACCCCATTCAAACCGACAGGGAACTGGTTTCAGCTAGCTGATGAAAGTTGCAAGCGAGAAATACGTCACCGCTTGCGGCTGGGGTTGGCATCGTCCCCCACTCCTCCTGATGCCGAGGGGAAATGGGCGAGGTTTAGGACTGTGGCTCATGCAGCTGCAATGGCTGCTTTGGGTGTATGGTCGAAACCTCCGCAGAGACCCTGGCTGACAGAGGAGGTGTTCCGGCTGGCTGAGAAAAAGCGACAGGCCCACTCTCACCGTCTACAGCATCCCACGTCAGAGAATGAGGAGGCTTACCGCAGCCTTCGCTCGGAGGTTCGGAGAGCCGTGAGGCGCTGCAAGGATGGGTGGTGGTCGCGGGTTGCTGAGGAGATGGAGTCTGCCTCAGTAGCCCGCGGTCACAAATAACTCCATAAAAAAGTAACTTGCAGTGCCACACCTATCAGAATCGTTAGGGGAAAGAAAGGTGATCTGATCACCGACCCCCAGGAACAGGTTTGTAGATTTGCTGAGTATTTCTGTGAGGTCTTGGCGGAGGGGAAATCCCTCAGCCTGGAAAACATCGTGGCACAAAGTGAGGATGACCCTGCTGAGGCTGCGGTGCCTCAAATATTGGAAGTAGTCACCCCCTGTGAGTGGCTGGCTGAGGTGCCATCTGTTGAGAAAGTAGAGAAGCC